>NW_006263651.1:529747-547115 GCF_000469605.1 Apis dorsata | reverse complement strand
TATTTTTTGTTTTCTTTATAAATCTCTTATAATAAAAATATTTATTTTTTTTAAATTTTAATATCAATTTAAAAATATTCATTATGTATATTATCATTATACAAAAATTAATATAAAATTTATTTATAGACTATCGTATTATTTATAAAAAATAATTTAAATTATATTATACTATTTTATATTGTTAGTTATATTTATATAAATCTATTATTGAGAATTAAACAAACATTTTGTATATATTTATACATATTCATTATACATAAATTGTATAATTTATAGAAATAGATCGATACAAACGGTTTCTTTAATTTAAAAGAAAGCTGGATTTTTACCTGAACAGAAATATCTCCATTGTTATTATTGTCATTTATGTAGTTATAATACACTTAAATAATAAAATCGTCAGATATTGTTAGAATTGAGAGAAAAGTTCTCTAGAAAAGTTCAGGTAGTTCAGGCTATTAAAGTGACCGTTTTCTTTGTTTGTAGAAAATTTTAATATCCGTCAATTGGTTTTATAATTTAAATAGTACTATTTTGAAGAATAGTAATAAATATTATAAATTTTAAAGGATTCTTAGATAAAAACTCTTAGATAAAACTTAATAGTATAATTTTAAATATTATTAAACTTCTATACTAAAATAGTTTTTATTGATGATAAATTTATTTGAAAATTAAGTCAGTTGATTAATTCCTCAATAGTTTATTCATTGATTTGACAGTATATAATTTAAAAAAAACGTGTATGGAATCAGATAAGTTGAAATTTGTGTGCATGACATTCGATTTAAAACATAATAATGTCCGATATAAAAAATGTTTTATCTCTATTATGTCAGCATTTAAATTTGTCAATTAATGTTATGATGAAACCTGAGTATTTTAGACAAGCAAAATTCAATGGCATGGATGAAAATATCGTGAGTGTTACGTACAATATCGCATAACCTTTATATAATATAAATTTATATATTTTAAAATATTTATAAAATAACTATTTTTAATTTACAATTTTTTTGTATTAGGACAAAATATTTTGGAAAATATTAAATATTTTAAGTTATTATGCTGTGAAAGAGAAACAAATTGAAACTAATTTTGAACAATATGGTAAATTTTGTTGATTTTTCAAATCTTTTTATTAAGTATTAAAAGATACTTAATAAGTTAATCTTATTTTAGATATAATATGGGCTACTAAATTATACTTTGCATATTTACAATATCCAGCAATAGAGTTTTATGCTCTAACTGAACAAAATAAAAATAGCAGAGCACTATTATTAGCATTTGCATGGCTTCTTGGAACACAAAATATTTTGAATATTATCATTCAGATAAATCTTTCTAATAGCATATTAGCAAGAGAATTTTCATACTCAAATAACTTAGAAGTAATTAATTTTAAATATAAATGAAACAAAAGTAGCAATTAAAAAATATATATAATTTATTTATCTTTTAGAAAAAAGAAACAGAATGTTATATACCAGAATCGATCATTGCACAAATTAACAATGTATTGTACTTAAATGGTAAAGTAAATTATAATATAAAAGAGATATCTGAATTGATTTCTGAGAGGACTAAATTAGTAAGTAAAATTCATGCTGCAAGCAATAAAATTTGTGGACTGCCACATCTAAGTGTATCAGAAGCAGCACTAATAAAACGTATTTCAACAATTAATAAAGATGTTCTATCTAATGAAGATAAAAAACATATAAAAGAATTATCCACTATTGCTAATTTATTAAATATACATATAAAATGGATGAAGAAAGAACATATATTTTTTGAATGGATGGTAAGTAATAGAAATATTATTAATATTAATATAATATTCAAATATCTCATTTTATAAAATATAATAAAATAGTGATAAATAAAAATTACAGATAACAGTAATACAAGAACACAATAAGTTACAAAATGTCAATTTAGAAGATATGGATTGGAATGAAGTTTCGAAGTTCATTTCCTTATTATGTTGTATAATTCAAGAAAAATTAGAAACATTATCATCTAAAGAGAAACCTATGAATTTTCTAAACTGTGAACGTAAATGCATTTCGCGTTTATTAAAAGTTCAGATAGAAGATAGTAATACAGAAATAGAAAAATGGTTAATGGAAATTTCTACCGAATTGAATGAAAAGACAGAAAATATAGCTAAAAAGAAAGAGATGCTTTTTAAGAAACTGGAAAAAATTTTACAATCAATTCCCTATTGTGTGCAAGTTTAATTTTCATAATTAAAAAAATATCCATATCTTCTTTTATGATTATTCAAGTATATTATTTAAAATATAAAATGTCATAATTGCTCATTAATTCATAACATTATTTCAGTAACAAATTTAAGTTTGTATAGATACTGTCGACACTTGATCAACAACGCCAAATGACGAGATGAAAACATTAAAAATTGTCACTAAGAATATACCAATCACTGTCCAATTATTAGTCCGATCAGCTTTACACATTTGAGCATCGTCTTTAATATTATACTTGCTATTCCATATCAATCCTATTCCTACTGCAATTTGCAATAATAAGCTGGAACCTATTAGTACCAATGAAGGATAATAATATTGATGACCCCCATCGGTTTGTAAAACATAACGCAATTGATTCGCATTGGCAGACAAAAGAGCCAAATCCATCATTCCTTGAGCAAGCGTCTTTTTGTGTTGATAGATATTCACGTCAGGTATCGGTTGAAGAGGTGATCGCGGAAAAAATGGAGTTCTTGGATTTTCTGATATTCCCGGTTCACTTGATAAAAGACCATTATCTGTACTTCGATAATCAAATATAGAAGAATTAGCTAATTTATGATTGTTGATTTCTGGACCCGTAGTCGGTCGTGGATTATTCGTAATGTCAGTTTCAATCATAGCACCAGAACGTACTCCAACAGTCATTTCCAATGATTTAGAAGCTAATGATTCTGGTATTTCATCACCAATTTCATCCATGTAAATAATTTCATCATTTTTATCGTTTTGTTGAGCCATAATTTAATTAATTCCAAATTCTTATTTTAAATAATATTACATATTTAATCATTTATATTATTATTTAACCATTATATATATTTTCAATATTTTTCAGATAACAGTAAGTATAGCGAAAGACATATTTTGAAAATAATTTCTTGCACACATTTAAGTTTCATAAAAAATTTTTTTTTTTGCTTTCTTTCTGTTCATTACTTTAATATGTAGAAAGAAAAAATTTATATTATTCACTTTTATTGAATCTTAACACCATGAATTTTAACAATACACCACGTTTTTTATATTTTATGTGTGTTTTTTTGTACTTTTTTATATTATAATTATATTTTACGATTGTAAAATAATTATGATTAACGTAATAATTATAATAACGTTTAACTGAAACCGATTTACTTAACTGAAAGGTTTTAAGAATGCAACACTGCATTTATTCAATAAGAATTAGATGATTCATGCAAACGTCATGCTTCCCTTGGATTTACCATTTATCTCAAGACTACATTTGTTGAAATTAATCATTTTAGTAGCACAATAGTAATATTTTTTTACATTATGGCAGTCCACTTTGTTATAAATAAAAATAGAAATTACTTTCTTTTTTAAAATCTTTATTTAATATTCTTTTACAAAATCTATTGTGAATTCCTTATATATTTAATATTTATTTCAAGTTTTCGTTAATATATTTATTTTTTAATTTAATAAGAAATTGTAAAAAGAAATGATTTAGGATTTACATATTATGAGCAACTGCGTTCAGAAATATTTAAAGACGCGCTCTAATATTTTATGTCAAGGTTTTCGCAGTAGAAGGGGAATGGCATTATTCCAATGATCGATACGTAACTATAAATAATATGTAAATCTGCCAAATCAATAAAAAAACAAGATTATTATCAAAATCAAAACAAATTTTTATAAATAATGATATAAATTTTATTTTTTCAGTTCTCGATAAATATTATTTAAAAAATGTACATAAAAAATTCGCAGATCTTTATCTTCACTAATTTTATTCGAATAATGTAATATTCGATGTACTTGGAAATAAACGGTAAAGTTCCAAATTTGTAATCCTGAGTAATATTGAATTCTAAGAAAATTGTATTATAAAACCGGTTCATCATATTTCCTCAACATTATTGGTGATTATGATGCGAAGTGTAATCAATCTATTACAAATACATTCATGTTCATGATATAACAATATGAAAAATTATAGATAATATCAGGAAGTTTTCCAAATGCTATTATTATATATTATAATCCAAGACATTTTATTTTGTCATTTGAAAACAATTTAAATATATGATCTTTATTCTAAGAGTACTTTATTCTAAGTAATATAGTTAGATTGTTGAGACATTCTAAATTTAAAATAGTTAAATAGTTTCATGTCTAGAGATCGTAATTAGATAATAAAGTTAAATAATTTGTTTATTGTAAAATATCTTCAATTTAAAGATTCATTTCCAAGATATTTATAATTCTGATATTATTTGGGCTAAAACTGATTCTTTATATATAACTATGTAGAATATCTTAGTTATTGAGCTATTCCGTTGTCAAGCAAACAATCATTCTCGTTAATTTTAAGATCGGATGTATTCTTAGTCGAGTTAAGTATATATAATCATAGATATAAAATTTATAAGCTTTTTCCAATATTATTATTTTTATCATCTATTAGAATTAAACTTTTCTCTAAAAAGTTAACAGCTATTCGTATTTTCTACGGACTTTAATTTATTTACAAAAAATATAAGGAAATGAAGACTGATAAATATGAAGGCTCAAAAATGTTGCACTCATTGCCCGGGAAAATTAGTTCATTCAGAAAGTAACGAATCTCACGAATGCTGTCAGCCACGATATATTTCGGGAAATTTAAGAATATCTTCTTTAAATAAACATGTGCCAGAGTGCTTCGGAAAAAAGGAAATCAAGGAAGATCTTTCAAAACGACTATCACAGAATCGACCAGTTTATGATCAATTTGCTATAGCAAAGAAGCTTCATGCAGAGAATTTAGAACACCAACCTCTTCCCGATAAAGTCGATGATTCTGTTTTCAAGAACGTAAGATTAGAAGAATATTCTGATAAAGTTTTATCGAAAAAATATTGTGACTATTGTAAACAAGAATTTAAAAATCATTGTATGAATGCAAATAAATATTATAGACCAGTTTTAGGTTGTAAAGAGCCCAAAACAAAAATGGATTTAGCTATTTGTTGGGAAACTCCAATAAATCCGATTTACGAAACACCTAAACCTACTCATATTGATGGTTCAAAAGGTGGAGTCGCGCCAGCCATATTTACTCTTGTTCAGCATAGTTCTACTTCTAAAGCTTCTGTTTATTCTGAAACAGAAAAGAACGAGAAAAGTTCTACATCCTATCAAAATCAATGCAAATTACAAGAAGATTCAAATTATTGTTACAAAAATAAAGAAGAAAACAATAAAAATGTAAAATGTTATGATTGTAATTGCAAGGATTTGAATGTGAATATATTGAAGAAGAATAAAATCGAAGAACAAGCAAAAAGAGAAATGTTTAGGAAATGTGTTGCCTGCAATAAAAAAAATATTGATCCTAGATTGATTAGATCTGCTATTGGATTAACATTGGATACTGAAAATAATCAAAAAGATGAAAGTAAATTAACGATACCAAGACCAAAGACTCTTTTTACTAAAAAATCTTTTTGTATCGATTCTTTGGTTCCTCCTTTTAGTATTGTTAATAGATATAGAGATGGTGAATTTCCGGAACATTGGAGACTTATGTCAGTTTATCAACAATCATATAAGAATCCATACAAACGGAAAATTTATCGCAGTTAGATTATACAAATTAAATTTTAAATTGTAAAATAGTAATAAAATTATAACAAATATTTTATTTCAAATCTTAATGTAACGAACTCAAATTTTAATTTTAAACAACTTTAAATTTTAATCTGAATTTGAAAATTTTATTTTTAATTTTAATTTTTCAACCATTTAATGAATATTAAATTTTTAAAGTATATTATTTTAAATTTATAATTTTTTACGTTGTATAGTACTTATATTAACATATTGCGGCATGAAAAAGATTTCTAAATTCTCTGAATCTATAAGAAGACTTTGATTCAAATTTTCAAGAGCAATATTTTGCAAACGGTTTAAGAGATCAGGATATGGTGCTATAAATCTTCGGAAATCGTGGCGATATAACACGTATATTTCACAAGTTTCCACCGCAACTATAGTTGCTATTCTATGCTCGGTATCCATTACCAAGGCAATTTCACCAAAATAACTTTCATCTTCCAAATGACAAATCTTTATATTTCATTATGAAAAAGAAAATATATTTTTTATCTTTCATAAAAAAAAAGTTGATGAAACTATGATAATGGTAACATTACATACTTCTTTTCCTGCAGAATTGTAAACAGCTACTGTTCCAGAAGAAATGAAATACAAAGCTTCGCCACGGGTGCCAGCTTTAACTATTTCATCACCAGCTATATAGATTTCGGATTGTAATGCACCTGTTAACTGTACTATTATATGTTTTGGTAGATGCTTAAATAATTCTACGTTTTTAACGAATTTCAAATAATTATGCAAAATGATTTCCTAGAAAGAAGATTTTCATTATTAAAACATACAATAATGTTTTGCTATCTATTTTTACGTAAAAAATTACTAGTTTCTTATATTTCATATAATTATATATTAAAGAAGCTAATAATTTCAAATAATTGCATTTTCTATTATAATTATAGGAAAAATTGATGAAATGAACCTCCCGCAAATAAGGTGAAACTTCCTGTATGATTTTCTGATTTCTTTCGAAACCTATTTTATTGCGATAATGATAAAATGTTAATAAACGAAGTTGTAAAGCAGATGGAAGCTCTTTGTATCGCATATATTCTAACAACTGTGCTATCAGCCTCAAATTATGTTTAATTGTTATATGAAACGTTGTTATTAATTGTGAGAATTGCGCTATAAAAAAGATTATTATTTGTATAATATACTATTATAACGATAGCATACAATAAAGAAATACTTACTTAATAAAAATATGGCACCAAAACATCCAACTATCATTAAGATCATATTTAATATAATATCTTCTGTCGTTTTCATATCTAAAAAATGGCAAGAACGAGAAAAGGCGATAAGCGAACGATGCAAGCACATTAGATATTTCTTTGCTGTTGTTTCCCTGTTTTGAAAATACGATGAATTGATCCAAGACCTAAATAGATCCAAGAATATAAATTTAGAATTCATTATTGAAGAAATAAATATGATAGAATATAAATACTAACTCATTACTTAAAGTGCCTAAAACATATACAGATAGAGGAACATAATATTCTAGACAAGCAGCCCAGTGAATACATATTATAATAACCACGCACGTATCCAAAATTTTATGTAATTGAAAATATATTCTGTATACCTAAAATTATAAAAATATTCAAAATATTTGCAATTATTTTATAATTTTGTCATAATTTTATAATCAATTAAAAAAATAACTAACGTCGCGAAGTCTTTTAGAACAAGCAAGAATATTGCGAATTCTTAATAATTTCATCATATTTAATGTAGCACAGTACCATATTGAATTAGGTACAATAAAAATGAAGATTCCTATGGGTAATATGGGCAAAAAATCTATTAGGAAATAACTTTGCAAATATTTCCTGCATAAAAATAAAAATATCGATTATTGATAATTTATAATATCGTTCTATCAAAATCACCATTTAATGATTAAAGTACCGTGCTACAATCATAGGATCAAGAACAGTAAGTTTCGTTTGATAATCATAATAACCCGTGAAGAACCACATGATAATATCACATAAAAAGACTATATTTATTATATCGTTAATCACAAAATAGGTAAAGAGTTCATCAAAATAAAATGTGATGATTATTGGAGTGATCAGAAGAGCCACAAATGTGAATATAATCATTATTGAATCCCAAACAATTCTATAAAAATTAAAATAGTTTAATTATAAAAATAATTGAAAGGATATATTTTAAAATTAACCTGAATGAACTAAAAGGATGTATCATATAAGGATGTGATTTGAGGTGTCTCGAAATTTCATAATTAACTGCAGTTGTACTTTTGACACACCAGCGAGTTAAAGGATGCTTTTTATGTAAAACACGTTGTCTCATAAACCAACGACTCAACTTATCCAAAATCCGATTTCCTTTTCTAATAGCCATTATCTCATCTTCTTCTTTCGGTTGTTCACAGATATGCTCTGTAACTGGAACATGCTATATAATATAAAATTAAATTGATTTTTCATTGAATTTAAATATTTATTTTTATAATTTTAAATATTATAATATTGATAAAACTATAATGAATAATTAAATATTATAAAATTATATGAATTTCATTAAGTAGAGTTTCAATTTACCTCGAAAATTGGCACTTCCGTAAAATGGGGGACAAAAGCCATTAAATCCATCCAGCTGGTTTGTTGTTTTGACAGATCAGCTGATCAGTAGATATAAGTTGTCGAAGAGAAATGATTTCTATATATATATATATATATATATATAATTATTTATTTATTAAAACTAATTAATGGATGTGTAAAAAAAATTATTTTTTTTAAATATTATGTTCAAAAATTATCAGAATATATATACATTTATAAAAATAAATAGAAAAATATTATTTACTTCTACATTAAGTTTTAGATAAGATAAATCAAGCAGTACATGATAGTATTGAAGTAAGAATATTAAAAATGAAATATAATTAATCAGTTTTGTGATAACTATTATGTATTATATAGCAAATCAGAACTATTATATTTATAGCGTGATTTTAATATGAGCGAAAAGCACGTGACTATCGTAAAACAACTGTAATACATTTGAGCAATGATTTGATTGTTATACGAATATTTAGTATAAAATCATAAATTAATATCCTATAAGATATACCATTTATTGGAACGAAATACTTACGATTTTTTATTAACAATTTTTATTATGGCGATCATGTCTGACGGCAAAACTCGTATGAGTAATATGTTAGATATGGATAATTTTCAATTGCCTATAGATGTAAGTCTTTATTATCTACATTTAATTTGAATCTTATTTTTATTTAAATCATTTTTTTATTTATATTTTTTTCTTTACATTATAAATATATAAATTTTCAGAAAATAAATAATTATAACCTGAAAACATTTATTTAAAAAAATAATTAACAATTATAATTTAATTTAATTTAATAAAAATTTAAATATAAGTTTTTGTGATAATAACAATATATTTTGTAGAAAATAATTTCAAATTGTTTCATATATTTATTCCTTTCAGGTAAATATAAATTATATATATTTTTATTGATTAAGTCTATTTTAATTTTAGGTAATTATACATATACTATCATATTTGTCTACATCTGATAGAATGTCAGCAGGATTAGTTAATCAAACATGGCATGAAGCATCTCTTGCCATGAAATTTTTGGATCAAGAAGAATTAGTACTTGGTCGACCACATGCAGATAATTTAAATGAAGTGATAGAACTTTTACAACATTCTACAAGACCATTTTATCACTTTGTTTTTAAAGAAATAGAATTAAAAAGGAATATGCCTATTTGGGATCAATATGGACCTCATATGAAAAGTCTAGTATTGGTAAAATTAATTTAATTATTAATATTATTATATTAAAATATATAAGAAAATTGTTTTTAATTTTATAATTATTATTAATTTTCAGTTATGTTGTGATTTAAGTGAAAAAACACTTGTAGAAATTTTTAAATGCTGTAAGTCTTTAAAAGTATTACGTATTAATGCTTGTAGAGAATGTCTAATGTCTGGTAGGCTTCTAGAAGATGAAAATGATATAAAACAACTCTCAGAAACATTTAAAAATGTTCAAGAACTTAGTCTTGATTATAATCGTTTTCTAAGTGATGCTCTTTTTAATAGACTAGTTGCTATTTGTCCAAATTTGGAATCTTTAAGCCTCATAGGCTGTCAAATATCTTTTCATTATGGATTGTATAAAAAATTTTACCCTCAAAATATCAGTTTTTCTGAGGCTTCAAAATCAATTTTAACTTTTTTAAATACATTACAATATCTTAAGCAACAAGCACATAAATTGAAACATTTAAATTTTGGTTATACTTTGATTGATGGAAATGCTTTAGCTACTTTGTCAGCTTTACAAGATCTAAAATTGGAATCTCTAATGTTACAAAGTTGTTATCAATTAACTATAGAAGGTATTAAAGGATTAACACAATATCAAACTTATTTGAAAATTCTTGATATTAGTTTCTGCGTACGTATCACAGATGCTAGTTTACTTTGTATTTGTAAAAACTTAACAAAATTGGAAACGCTCAGAATAAAACGATGTCGTGCTGTAACTGATATTGGTATAAAATATATTAAATTATTAAAAAAATTACAAGAACTCGATATTTCGGAAGATGAATTACTTACCGGTGATTGTATTACTCATGGTCTTTGTTCTGGTTATAATATAGATGACAATAATATAGAACAAAATATTGATTCTGAAAATATTAATTTTAATTCATCAGAAAAAAATGATCTTATAGAAGAAACAACAAGAAAAGAAAATATGCGAATATTATCAGCAAATGCTTTGCATCTTCATGAAGAATCAATTGAATGCATAACCAAATCTTTCCCTAATTTAAGACAACTTGAACTTAGCTATTGTTTTAACGGTGTTACTGATAAGACAATACAGGTATGTGAAAATCATTTTATTATTATTATTTTATATTAATATTATATGCGTTTCATGAAAAGGATGTTATTTGTAAAAAACGAAAAATATGATAAAATGATAGATTTTTAATAGATTTTATGCTGATTATTTTCCTGAACTTTCAGGAATTACTAAAACTTAAGAGAGTCGCTGTAAATCATAAATTTTTGTACCAGCGATGATGCTCATGCATATAAAAGTAAGTTTATCTTTTATAGATGATATTCAAGGAGCTTGTACATTTACAAACATTAAAAATAAGCCATTGTGATGAGGTCAGTGACGCTGGCTTAACGGGTATGGGTACTGGTAACCATGAGTATGTCGAAAAAATACAAGTTGTACATAAACCAGAATTTACAGAATCTAGACTTAGAATCAGTTTACGTTCAAAAGCTGAAGAAGAAATAGTACGCGACGCTGATCGAAAACGAGAAATTATGCATCTTTGTGAAAATGTATTTCAACCGTTAAATCCATTTTCTGGCTTCTCTTTAATCAGGCTCAAATGCCTTCAAGAACTCGATCTTTCTGGTTGTAATAGAATTACTGATGTCAGTTTAAAACACGCATTCGCTTTTCCAGAATTAAAAATCTTAAATTTAAGTAAATGCCAACAGGTGCGTATTAAATAATTCAAATAATGTATAAAAAAAACATAATATATAATTTATTATCATATTATTTTTTATTATAGATTACACATATTGGATTGGATTATTTATCGAAAAATAATCCAGCCATCGAATATTTAAATTTAAATCGGTGTTATAATATATCGGATATTGGTATATCATATCTTGCACAAAGATTACATAGATTGAAGCGACTTCTCATCCAGGTATTTTTATAATTAAAAATTAATTATATATTATAATTATATGTTATATTTTTAATACAAGAATGTAATGATCTTTTTTTACAGGGATGTTCACAACTCACGGATCATACTCTCGATTCTATTAAATTGTATTGCAAAAGTTTACATTATCTAGATACACGTTATTGTCGGGGAATGTCAGTGGCAGGTCTTCAGAGCTTGTCACATTTACTATATGTTGATTGGCATAAACACACAGATGTTGTATCTACGGAAAATGAAATATTACCACCACCAGCTCCGCCTTTACCATCATTACCATCTTTACCATAGAGACGGCTTCAATATTTTCTTTCGCATTTTAAGGACAGGGTAAGGGAAAATTGAAGTATTATTTTAAAAGCTGACTGTAAATTATGTGATAGATTTAATTCAATAGAAAATTTTTTATTCAATGTTTGCATAAATATTAATCGATGTTTGACATTATATGCAAGAAATTTCATATATTTTAAAATATTTGCATAGAAATTTTAAATTCTGTACATATATAATACGAAAAATTTTTGGTATGCATCATATTAAATTCATATAATATTTAACAACGATTATAAAAAAATTTGTATAGGATTTTAAAAAAAACCAATTTAAATATATTGCAAAAAGAGAATATTTAATATAATATTTTATATTAAATATTTAATATAAAATGTAAGCTAATTAAATGAGCATATTTATAGAATATTAAATGATAATACGATTTTAACTAAGTGCAATAAATCAGCCAAAATATAATTTATAACTTTTCATTAATTTTTAAATAGATAATAATTGAAAATAATATTACTTAAACTATTACTAATTAATTTAGATTTTTGTAAAAATTTTATTCTGTTTTATAATACAATGTAACATAAACAATTATTATTATTTATAGTAATTGATATATAGAAATGATAAAAATAATAATTATGTACAAAATTTTATATGTAAGTTGAGAATTCATTTATATTTTTTTATATCTATTCAGATATTGTCAAAAGAATTTTTAATTTAAAAATTTTTAAATCAAAAAATTTAAATCAGAAAGTTTAAATTAAACTTAAATTTGAATAAATAATAATTGTAATTTAAAAAATAGCAAATATTTTTAATTAAATTTTTATATATAAATTAATATTTATAGTACAAAATAATAATTATTATATTAAAATTTAACACATAATGGATAATTACTATACTATATTATACTATATCATAAAATTTAAATCGAAATATTTTTGTTAAAATACTGCCATTAAAAAAATTATAAAATAAACATAAATATAATTTAATTAATATAATATAGTTTCTATACTATTTTATTGAGTAGATATTATTATATAACAAAATAATATTTTATTCTAATATAGAAAATTATATTTTTCTCAGCAAATTAATCAAAATATTGTTATTTGAATAAGTGCAATATTTAATTAATTAATTTACAAAAGATTTTGAATTCTAAATAATGTAAAATTTGTTTAAAGTTTTTCGAATATTATACGAATGATACGCTGCTCTGAATAATTTATGTGACATGTTTATATAAGGATAAATTGTTCAATCTAGGATATATAATAAAATTATGTAAACAATGATCTAAATTTTATTTTAAAACAAATAAATTTAACATTATTTTTAAAAATTTATTTGTATTGAATAAAATAACTTCGATTAAAATTGTAGTTTTTAAAAAGTTATTCTTCTAATTAATTACTGTTGATTTTTTAAATATATATGTTTATTATGTAATAACATTAGTTGAGGCAGCAAAAAAATGTCAATTTTCATATATAGCAAAAATAAGAGCATAGTATTAAGTATTCACAGATAAATGTAGATGAATGAAAATTGCGAATTTTTTTTCTTCAATATTTTCCTTCCCATATTTAGATACGTTTTAATCTGTCTTTTAACACTATTATAACTGGTATTTTTTTTTTATAATTAGTAGCAAAACACACAATTGATAATCAATAAACGAAACATCACTCGCGATCAGTTCAATTCTACTACTTTGTATAAAATTTTTTAATATATCACAAAATTAGATACAAGCAGTGTAGTATCAACTATACTTTTGTACAGTATATATTATTTTGATTTTATTACATTCTTACTTGTAATTTGATCCTCTATGGGTAATTGAATGATTATTTGATACAAACAATTAGTAAAGTATATGCATTTAACAATAAAATTTTAAAATGAATAGTTAAAATTTGATTTAATCATTCGAAATAATTGATTTTTTAAATTAATTAAAAAATTTAAAATAACCCATAGAAGATCAATAACAATTTGTTTTGATAAATATTCTAAACAATGAGCTTTTTTTAACTTTTTATGTATTGTAAATTAATAGACACTTAATATTATATAATAAAAGTAGTTAACACATAGATAAGTAATATAAATGTAGATTAAATCTAATAACGAAAATAGTATATTGAAAATGTGTTGAAATTATTTTTAAGATATAAATAGAGAAAAAAAAAAATTCATAAAGGTATGGTTGACACTTCACTGTATATGAAATTATGTAACTAAATTTTTTTTATAAATTTTTAATATAATATAAATTCTTTTTTTGTGTGACAAATGAATATAAAAAAAAAACCTACTTACAACTAAAATTAAAATAATAATGTTAATTTGACAAAGATTATATGTACTATCTGTTTATATTATCTTCTGATATACATAAATTAAAATTGTCAATTTATCTTTTATAGATTCAGCATAAAGATTTCAGTGTTTAGTGAATTATTTATAAGTTTAAATTATTTACTGCACACAAACTAAACAATAAATATAAATTTTATCTTAAATGATAATAAAAAAATTTCTTATTCTGTACAACAAGAATAAAATATATATCTAAAGAAATCTTAATTAAATATCTTGAATATATAAATATTCCAAATATTTTCTTTATATTTTCATTTTTATATTATCCTTTATAATATTTTTTATCTTGTTCATTTTCTAATTCATTTACAAATTTCATTAAAGATATTTTTATGGAATATTTTTGATGATATTATTTTTAATTAA
The DNA here is from genome assembly GCF_000469605.1 of Apis dorsata. NCBI lineage: Eukaryota > Metazoa > Arthropoda > Insecta > Hymenoptera > Apidae > Apis > Apis dorsata. Next base: position 532,348 of record NW_006263651.1, on the reverse strand, counting down.
TTTTCATATAATCTTTAATACACAAAATAAAACTTAAAAAAAAAAAAAAAGAAAGAAAATGAAGGATAAGAAATTATGCGGAACTTCAAAATAAAGAAAATCTTTTACATAACAAAAGGACAGTGACAATGTTTTTAATATTTAAACACTGAAATCTTAATATATTTTTTACTTTCATTCAAACTTTTAGTATAATGAAAGAATAGTTAAAAAATATAATGATATTATTAAACAAATTTTATACTTTTAACACACATTAGTTTTTTTTAGATGTATATATATATAGATTTCTATATACATATATTTGTACGTTTTGACGTACATATTGCTCAATATAGAATTAATTTATTTATATTCTAATACTGTGCATTACACACACTATATAAAAAAATGTTACTTTTCGCGTGACGAACATTTTTAAGAAATATTCTATGTCTCTTTATCAATGCAACAATTCTGCGTGATTATATACAAAACAATGAAAATGGAAGTTTATAATATTTTCTCAATATATATATATGATGCGCGCATTTTCACTTCTTTATTCCTTTTTATTGTTTTTGTATGTCATATATTTTTTTTAATAAGTTCATGAAATATGTTTTTGTCCGCATAGTTTATTAATATGAAGATAAATTATTTCTTTCAATCTCTAGATTTATATCATTTGGTTCTTTATCTTGTTTACTTTCTTCTTCAAGGAATTTTATGCACTTTAATTGTTTCTATCATCTCCTCCATATATTAAACTTGTTATAGGATTAATTAGCATCATATGCTAATTAAAACGAAGATATTACCAATAAGGTAATTAAAAATTCAGCAGTCTTTCCTCCAAGGCTAAAATAAAAAAACAATTATATATATTTGTTAATAAAAAATATAAAAGTCTATAGATTCTAATAGCAATTTTAATTCGCGCATAATGAACAAATATTCTTCAATCTTCTTTATTCAAATTTGTATATTTTCAATTAAAAATATTCTTAATTAAAAATTCTAATAATATGCTTGAAAAAATAAAAAGAAATCTCGAGATTAAATATTTTAATAGATATTTTCATATATAAAATTTTATATAAAATATAACTGATTGAATGAATGATGAATTAAAACAATATCTAATACTTATGCAATAAAAATATCAATAATTTTTCTTAATTGTAAAAGATATAGATAATTTATAATTATGCTTTTGATTAATTTTAACCTAAAATAAAGAATAAAGATAAAGAATATTTTTTTTTTAAATAATTAGATAAAATATAATGAAATGTTCAATTGCTGCAAAATAATTAGCTGAAAATATATGGAACTAATTTTGTTAGCTAATACAACAATTTATTTATTTTTAAAAAAAATAATAAGAATATAATTAATGCGTATTTTCGTTTCAAAATTCGAAAAAATTTTTCAACAAATTTAACATATTAGAATTGTATTTAATTTAAATTTAAATTTAAATATAAATATTAATTTAAATATTTTATTTATTTTATATATTCGTACTTTTTGATAATCCATAGTAATTTTTAAATAATTAACTTGTAGATCAAATAAAATGATTATAAAATAATTTTTAAATTTTGAAATATAAAATTTATCAATATATAAATTATTATATATAGATTTAGGTAATACAAAAAATAATGAAGACATTTGGATATTTATTTTAGAAGTATTTGTTGTATTATTTATAAACAAATCAATTATAATCAGTTTTATTGATATTTGCTAACACAAAGAAATATATTATAATTATATTTTTATTCAATATTTGTGAATTTGCATAAGAAATAAAATTCTTTCAATTATATATTTTATAATATAAAAAATAAAATATATTGTATATATTGTTATACTTTTTATTATAATAAGTACACATGTGATAACTATTCATTTCAAATATCTATTTGCAACATATTTTTTTCTGTAATTTAAAAAATCAAAATAGTAAAATACTTATATTTTAACATAATCACAAAGGGTTTAATGTAACAATTCATTTATGAATTGTTGTACTATTATCAGAACTTAAGTATATTTTACAAACGTAGAAAAAGAATAAATATTTATATACAATAAATCATTATCTACAAATAAATATTAATTATCATTTTAAAAAAATGTTAATATACAGATTTTTTATTATAAAAATATAAAATTCGCTTTTGGTACTCTCATTCTTTCCTTGTACACTATACCTTGATCTACAAGAATAAAGGGCACTTCAATGTAATTTTTGTTTAAATTCAACATGTATACATACAATTATTCTTCCTTATTGAAAAAATTTAGTACAAAAAATACGAATTTCGTATATATTGTTTTTTTAAATTAATTGTGTAGATGGAATCTATAATAAATAATTAATATTAGTATAAATAATAAAATCAAAAATTAAAATAGAAATTACAGATGACAAAAATACGCAGAAATCTATGGTATATTTAACAATTTTAAACCTGTTTTGTTGCATTTCTGCAATTTTTGTTTAAGTTTTGTCGAAAACTACGGCGCAATAAATACATAGAATTACAATAGTTCTTTGACAATACAGGAACTTTAAATTTGCATTGTATAATTGATAAGAAACGTTAG
>NW_006263651.1:529130-529454 GCF_000469605.1 Apis dorsata | reverse complement strand
TATACACATACACATAAAAAAAAAGGAAAAAAATATTTTCATATTTTGATGAAATATATCGATAAGGGAATAATTTTTTTGTTTCATTTTCACCATTATCGATTTATAATATGTGCCATGAATAAAATAGAGTATAACATTAAAGTAAAAATCAAATTTCATCATCTTTTATAATATCCGTATATAGCAGCAAATCCAAAGGATTTTATGCGCTCCAGTAGTTTTTAATCATTTATTGTCCTCCACAAATCGATGAAATTATTGATTGATCGAGACCGCATTTTCCTCAGATATAGATACTGTATATTACAAGCTCGTTACTTA
>NW_006263651.1:526913-529048 GCF_000469605.1 Apis dorsata | reverse complement strand
GTGTGTGTGTGTGTGTGTGTGTGTGTGTGTGTGTGTGTGTCGTGACGATCCATCGAGACTAAAAGATACTGAAACCAAAGCATTGGACGCAACAGTGATCTGAACCTGCAAAAAAATCTATCCTAAGACAATTTCTTTTTTGAAAAGACGTTGAACTTCGGAGAAGAACTCTGCACGGAAAAATTCGATATTTATTTTAGCGAGGATGCGTTAAGTGACCAACTATTTGAAACATATATACACAAGTTTTTTAATATAATTTTGGATCAATATACAACAAAAAACTGCATATTCTAATACGTGAACAATCATCTTACATGATAATAAAAGTATTTCTTTTCTTTTTTTCTTCAAATAAAATGATTGCTTATTAAATATAAAAAAAATTTATTGATTAATAGATCATTGTGAAACTTACCATAAGAATAAGACTTTATGATGAAGTGTTTACATCATTTGTTAAAGAATTGAGGAGTGAAACTTTGTTATCCTCCAAATCGAGAGGATCCGAGGTATAAAGACTGGTCGTAGCTGTATCACCTGCCGTGCTAGTTACAGGAGATGTGGCATTCAAGAAAATGTCATCGTCGAAATCTAATAAATTTGAAGTAGGATTATATGCCATAAGTTCACCACCACTTGTTCCACTAATATTTTCTGCAACTATAAGTAAATTAAAAATATTTAGTTAGATTTTTAATAATATTTAAATAATTATAATTACAATTGGAAATTTTACCATTAGCATGATCATCTTCCTCTTTCTCAGAATGTGGATTTAATTCTGGATTAACTGGCATACCGAACGACATTGGATCATCCGCTCCAAATAACTGAAAATGTATATTAATTAATAAACAAAAAATTGTTTATTTTATTCATTAAATTACTTACACCAAGAAGTGTATTTGCATCAATACTGTAACCCTCGCTACGTAAGATTTCACGGAGATTGTCCAATTCCGTTTGCATTGTTTCGAGATGATTATCCATTTCCTCCCTATACAGAATTATTTAAAGTAGATCAAAATGTATAAACATATTAAAGTCCATACTTTGTGAATCAAAAAGGAAAACGTTGTAAATCCTTTCAATATTCATCCTGAAATGTACAATCTTTCTATATGTTTGAATGACTCCATAAGCAGATTTTTAATTTAATTAATTAAATTAATTAATATTTTTATTTCTCTTTTTTTAAGTTAAAAAAATATTTGACTCAACAAAGTAATAAAATAGAATACTTATCCAATATAAAATAAAAATTAATAATTTTTTTATAATTGCTACTTATGCAATCAAATCAAAAAAATTTATAAGAAAGAGATCGAGTATTTTTTCAATATTATTATTATATATATTATTTTGCAACATTAATAAAATATTGGCAATTTTTGCAGTGCACGACTTCCGAAACGTTTTATATTAGTTTAAATTAATAATTTATATTCAGAAATATTCAAACCAAATTGACCTTTAGAAACCAAAAAATAAGATGAATAACTAATAGAACAATTATGTTATAAGCTAAATGAGGATCTAACAATCGTAACACTACAATTACCAAATATATCATAGGTATATAAAAGATAAAAATAGTTTCATGTAAATATNTATATAATTTATATAAATTCATATTCATTACTTTTAATTTAAAATAAACTTTTTTTAAGAAATTGAATATTAAATTTTTGTGATTTTCTTTAAATCAAGTAGAAGTATTAAAATTGATAACAAAGAAATTATAATAATTTGGAATATATATGAAAAATGATACCAAGAATCCTCTATTCTTCAGATTTTATGGAATATCGTGAAATCCCTAAAGATCATAGGCAACCATTTAGAGATCTAATAAAAAGTCATCAAATTATTATTAGTAGAATGTTATAAATTGAAACCTTTCTGATTGTAATGCGAATAGAGATAAATTGGCTCCCACCTCTGTTTTTTGATTAAGAAGTTCCACTATAGATAAGTGGAATGTGCAGCACTCAACATTTTTTTTACCCATGGTCTGTTGAACTTACATTGAACCTAACCTGTAAGCAGCGTCACACATGCCAGAAGAAATGACACAACTTAGAGATAAATTTTTTGAATTGCTTGTGCTTGCTCCATTGCAGTTGTCTTTT
>NW_006263651.1:526810-526905 GCF_000469605.1 Apis dorsata | reverse complement strand
TGTTCCAAACATTTCTCAGCACCATTTGTATAGGAATTTCTTCTATTATTCTGTTCATTGTTATCATCTACTTTGTTTAGTTGATCAAATGTAGT
>NW_006263651.1:523456-526763 GCF_000469605.1 Apis dorsata | reverse complement strand
TTTCACTAGTTTCAGAATTGCCATTATTTTCACTAAAGTCATTTTCATTACTTTCAATATCTTCGTTGATGATTTCTGGCACTATCAAAATGTCCTCAAGTTTCACTAAAGTTGGATCATTCTCTTGAATATCTTCCTCCAAATCTGTTGGAGTTTCTATATCGAGCTCGTGCTCTGTCTCAGTGGTTTTACTCATATTAGCTGCCATTGCTGCGAGTTTTGAACTACGTACAGTTGCCATAGGTACTGGTTTAGAGACTGGTTTATTTTCCAACAAAGCGATCGTCACTGGTGAATCCTCTAATGGCATTTCAAGCATATGTGTTTCTTCCCTAGAAAAGTGAGATAAGCAGTTGCCAATCTTCGTTCTTGAGCTTTTAAAATCGTTGCTGTGCCATAATCTGTTTTTGAACACATTTTTGACTACAATTCTGAATGATGGAAGTATTGCAAGAGCATACACAGATGAATTTAAAGCATTATTACAAGAACATGCTTCTAAGTAGGCAATAAATTATAATTATTATAATATTAGTCAAATTGTAATACTTCTTTTATAAAAGAAATCTACATGATAAAAAAACAGAACATAGTATTATACTAAAGTGATATGTGTGTGTGTGTGTGTGTGTGTGTGTGTGTGTGTGTGTATAAAATATATATAAATAAGAAAGTTAAAGAATTATTATTTTTTTGACTTGATAATATTAAATGTATTCATTCTTTTTTATTTTATTTATAAATTATAAAATTATTTGTTATTTAAAAGAAAATTAAATATTTAATGGTCAATTTAGTTTGATTTCTTTTTAAAATTGCTTATTATAAAAAATTAATATTACGATTTAAATACTATATATATAAAGAATTATATTTATTATTCATATTATATAAAATATAAATAACCTATTAAATTTAGATATATATATATAACTAAATTTGAAAAAAAAAAAAAAAAAAAAAAAAAATCATGCATGGAATAAATTTAAAATATGCAATCATAAATATATCTCTTATTTTATATATGCTATAGAAACGTATGTAAATAAGAACAATTTTTCATGCATATACATGTATATATGTATATGTATATATATAAAAATTTGGATGACAATAAAAATGAATTTCACAATATCTTGTATATAATAAAATAAATTAACTTTTATCATCAATTTAATAGAATAACAATTATTACAGTAAATGTACTCAGAGGCATAAGTAAAAATATAAGTAAAATAATGACATTAATATGAAATGATAGCTAATGATAAAATTTTTAATAAATTAGATTGAATTAAATACAAATAATTTAACCAAGGATTAACAAGACTTCTCTCATAAAAATAACAAGCTACTAAAATAATATTTTTCAAGCTTTAACTTTCTTTAAATTTATTTTAAAGAATTATAATTATATATATTATTTTAAAGAATTATAATTAATATAAAATTAAAAAAAGCAACTACTGATAGTTGAAAGATTGGCAGACTAAAAGAAGATCATTTTAGTATCAACTTTTTATAAGAAATACTTTCAAAAAAGAATATTATCGCAATATTGCTGAATGTTCATGCAAAAAATGAAACTAAGCAAAATTGCGATATTATAAAATAATTTCTAGAAGTATAAACACCAACACCAAAAATGACAACAAGAGAAAAATGTTAACCTCGGTTCCTCTCCATTCTCCGTTGATGGGATCAAAATTTTGACCGGCACCTTGTTTTTCCTCCTGGCAATATTTAAATTGCAATGATATAAGTAATAATTGAGAATGAATTAATCTTATGAATTAAAAGAAAAAAGAAGTCTTTTGCAAATTAAATTTTTCTTCTGTGTTTTAAGATAGCTGTAATTAAATTATGATATATGATCATGCAATTTAATTTTTATGTACTAAATATATAATGAGTGAATCTATTATATATATGATACAATTTAAAAGATCAAAATTTATGCCCCTGTGTCTTTCATCAAAATAAATAGAATATAAATCTTAATTTGATTAAAATATTATTACATTCCATGCATGGAAAATAATTGGAATGTGTAAAAAAAAAAAAAAAAATATATATATTATAAATTATCTTCTTTATCAGTTCTCTAATCTTAGAAAAAAATATAAATAAATTTAATTACAAAAATATTTTTTTATAGAATTATGAACATTTCTTTGTGTTTATCATGCAAAACTCCATCTTACAATTCTAAAATTGAAAGATCGTATATAACAAACGTATACGTCACTTTTATCAACAAGAAAATCTATAATTAGAACACATAATAATATGATAATTTTATTTAACTTACTTTTTTTTACCCTTACATCCGCGTTTCTTTTTTGCTTCAATTTCTTGTGCATTAATAAGTTGTATATCATCTTGTAATTGAACAGAATCATCAACTAAATGAATTGTTTCCATATTATTATCTTCCATTATTAATGTATTATTATGCTCTGGACTTTCAATAGCTGGATTTGGATGTCCTTCAAGCATTCTAAATATAAAAGAAAATAATAATTATGAATAAAAAGAAATAAATTTATAATATTGCAAGTTACATACTCTGCAACAATATATTCTGAATCCAGATCTGGTTCTGATGCATCAAGCTCATGAATAACAGGTCCTGCGGGAGATGCTTGTGACTAAAAATACAAAAATAATTACAAAATAATAAATTATGAAAAATATATGGAACATATATAATTACCTTGGATAATTTTGCTTGTTTGTTACGTTGACGGCTAGAATCATCAATCATTAATGGATATCTTCTCTTAACAGAAAGACCACCATTTCTTGAAGGTTGTACTAAAGTAACTAGAAAATGTATAAGTTTATTGACAATTTGTTGTTGTTTAAGATGCTTTTGTCTAAGCATTGCTAATTCTCTCCATAATGCTTCATTTTCTCTTTTCATAGCTCCAAGTCGTGAATCTAAATGTTCTTGACGACCTCTCATACTTCTAACTTCAGTAAGCATTTTATTCATTAATTCTGGTTTAATAGGAGTAAGTGTTGGATCTTGTCCTTTGCTGGATGCAATCTAAAAATTATTATAAGATATTTCTATATGATATGTATAAGAATTTTTAATAAAATTTATAATATAAAAATACTTACTTTTCTTTTAATATGTTCTACTAAATATGGATGTCCTTTACAAAAAAACTGATGTGCAAATTCCATTTCATCTCTGTCACATTTTAAACCACCAAGTTCGACAGAAACTTTTTTATGAAAACCATCTAGAATATTTATATATATTTATATATATTAAATATAATAATAATAATAAATA
>NW_006263651.1:521121-522634 GCF_000469605.1 Apis dorsata | reverse complement strand
TATTTAACAAAATGAAATTTTATACAAAAATAAATATTTAAAATACATTTATTAAATATTGATATTAAATTTAACATTTTGCTTATTCATTTCATAGAAATTTCATAGAATCATTCATGTTACAAAATTTATGCAATTTATGTATTATACATGTATGAATTTTACCAAAATAATTATATAATTATAAATAATTTTAATTGTAATTATTTTTTTAAATTTTAATATTTATTTAATTTTTATTTTGCACGATTTATACATTTTATTATTACAAAAGTTAAAAAATTTTCATAATATATATAATTTATTCAAAATGAATTTTCGATATTCAATAAAAAAAATTTTAATTTATCGAAATAATATAATATACATAATCATACGAAGTACGAAATAAATTACTATGTCGGGTGCATACGAAATATAGGTTGTGTACGTAAAAATGTACATTGCGGAGGTCAACGTTTAACTTACGTTTAACTCGTTGTACTTATAAGACATTATCATTACGAATAAATAATCATTTTAAGAATAAATAAAAAATTATACATTAAAACTATTTATGCATATTGTACATAAAAATTAAGAAATCATAAGCGAATAACAAAATAAAAGTACTTACAGGTGACCAACAAATAAGGTCGTCAGTTTCAGGATCTTCGACCAACTTCCAAAGCTTGGCAAGGAACGCTGGTACGCTTGTACCTAATTCTGGGATTGTATGCATTTCAGTGTTAATACGTTAATTTCGATATGTAATAATTAATTAGTTTTTGATCTTGATCTATCACGAAAAAATCTTCACATCTCACGACAATGGCTGACCGCTGACGATGTTATTCTGCTAGTTGTACTTACAGGTGGGGAAAGAGGGGGAAATATTTTAATGGAGGAAAATGTTCGCTTTTCATTTCAGATTACAACGCCACATATTGTCAATGTTGAACAAACGCTATTGGTGTTTTCTCTTAGAGCTTGGATTTAGCCATTAAACGAGCTTAAATTTTGTACATGATTTACTAATCTTAAATGAAAATAGGCTTTAAGATAATTTTTAAATAAAATATTTAAAATGTAAAAAATAAAAATAGAATTTTAAGTGAAAGCGCGTAAATTTAAAAATATAAAATTATAGGTTAGATAAAAGTAATAAATATTAAAACATGAAATTACTTTCTATATATTTTTATTCATTTTTACATAAAAATTATTAATACTGTATATCTATACATATCTTTTAATATGTAACCTCATTAATATTTTTCACAATATATATAAAAAATTTGCATAAAAAATTATAATTCTCTTATAAAAAAAAATACATTAAATTATTAATATATATTAATATATTTAATATATTAATAACTTATATTAATACTAGATTATATAATTTAATATCAATATAATATATTATTAATATATTAACAAAAATTTTAACAATGCAATGTATAACATATATCTGTAATATAGAATGTTAAAAAAAAAGATGTTAAAAAAAAAAATGGGCTTATAGTATTTA
>NW_006263651.1:520582-520824 GCF_000469605.1 Apis dorsata | reverse complement strand
TACTAATATTATTAATATATATATATATATATATATAAGCTCTTAAAATTTTGGATCTTTTGTTTTAACATTTATTATTATTATATTAATAAATTAATAGGTGTACAAAATAATATATCTTTTTCATTATAATTATAAATTAATTCATAACATTAATATAAAATTATAATAGTGTAGTATTCAAAAATTCAATTTAATAAATACTATATAAAATATATATAAATATATTAAATAAACATATA
>NW_006263651.1:500662-520481 GCF_000469605.1 Apis dorsata | reverse complement strand
TAATATCATAAAATAATTAGACTATAAATAAAATTAAATAAACATTATAATATAATATAACTATAAAATATAAAGTGTTTTTAAAGCATCAATAAAAATATTCAGTTTAGTTTATCCAACTCTAAAATAATACAAATTGAAACATATAAAATTATTTAACTATAAATTTATATGCATTATTTTATTNATATACTACTATATATTACCATATATATATATATATATGGTAGAAGATATTAATGGCACTTTGCGCATTCGAATAATCATTTGCGCATACGTTTTCAATTAGATATAAATAAACTTAGAAAAATTAAAGTATTTATAAAAAATCTTCAGTAGATGTTATTGTAGCTTCTATAAGTAGACCAAAATCTAATTCAGTTAAACTAGCTGTAAAATAAAATCAATAAATGATCAAAATAATTTATATGATTTAGTAAATTTAAATTTATACCTTTTGCTGTAAGAAGATCAAGGAATGTATCTAAAGGAGATAAACGATCTGCTGAAGGAAATGCCGCTAAACCTATATACAATTTATTTAAAAAAAAAAAAAGAAATTGTTAATGAATGTTTGACTTTTCAAGTTAATTATTTATTTTTACCATTATGATGATTTTTGTGTTGCAAAGTTCTACCACGATTTTGACATACTTCTCCAGATAAAATATTCGCAGCATGTTCACGAGCTCTTAACATAAAACTTACAGGATGTAACCATTGATTTAAAAGTCTTTTTGCTCGAGATTTCGGTAATAAAGATAATAAAGTTAATTTACGAATGACATTTTCTTTTGTGTCACTGATATCTATAAAAAATGTTGATTAAAAAAAGCTTAAATATAAAAAAATTAAAAAAAAAATATATTTTTATTTTAAAAAATGTACCAGCCATAATAATTTTGCTGACATCAACTTGTAATTCAAATACTGATCGTTGTACATATTGTAAAAACATAGAATATTTTAACGTTCTATATCCAAGGTAAGTGAAAAATGATGTAAATCCTTGCGGTGCCGGAAATGCTATACTTTCTATTGAACGCCTATAGCGTTCCAACAATACGAATAACAACCATCGTTTTATTTCATCTAATTGATCGCTAAAATTATTTCTCAGTAAAAAATTATATAATTATCTTAAATTTTATAATTAAATATATATAAATAATTAATTTATATATAATTAAATTATCAATGATTTACTTACACAAGAATAAAACCACGCTCTTGTTCAATTCGCGGATCAATATTAGCGGCTCGACATAACATTTGACAAAGAGTCCGCGAGGTTTCTAATTGTGCTGCCACATGTCTGGTTGCCATAGCATGGACATGTAATGGAGTACATGATCCCTTAACATATGTTATTGATGTTTGAGTACCATGTTTTAATAAATACATCGATAATTCTCGTAAATTTACTGATACAATATGCTCCTGTTTAGAAGCAGTACAACTTTCTATTTCATTAAATGGCAAATTAGAATCTATTAATTTATTGCTACGACCACTTGTTAAATCTCCAAATGATACTGTAGTTACAACTAATCTGTAATATTATTTATTGAAATCAATTTTTATTATAAAATTTATGTTGTTAAAACTAAAAGAAAATATTGAAATTAAAATATAAATTTATTTAATGATATAGAAATTTTTACATTTATAATTAAATAGATAAAACGAAAATTTGTCTAAATTATTACCCTCCACTTGGAGACATTGGAGTACTGGATCTAGATAATGCTTCAGGTTGATAACATGCTAAAGAAACTAATAATTTTTCTGCAATTTTACTTGGTTTAAATCTTGCTTTATCTCCATTATTTTTACTAAGTTGATCCCACAATCTAGTCCATAAATCACTACGATATGGAATTAACCTTTGTTGTGGTGATAATAACATTACTGATGTATTCCAAAGCTTTTCATGACTCAATGTTACACTTAAATCATTCACTTTTATTTCAAAACTTATATACTCTTCCATAGTGGTAACGGGTAGTAAAGCCAATAAAGGTATAGCGTCTGCTAATAAATTTTTTTGTACTAAGGCATATGAACCGCCGATAAGAATTTCTTGCATGTATCGTACAATTTCCAACGATCTAGGTTTCTCTGCAATCGAGCATACTAATTCTGAAATAATATCCAGATCATTTTTATGACAAAGAAAGTAATGTAATATACCCAAGCGTACTTCTGCCGAACTTTCTTTACGAAATACTTCGGTAAGAAAATCGGATGAAATTGTTAATTGTACTAAGTCCAATGTAGGTAAATCTATTGTTAGTATATTTGTATTAAATTGAGATATATTATTTCCTTCTAAAAAAGCTGTATCATATTTCTTCTTGCTTCCTTTGCTATTACTTTCTAATTCAAGCAATGGTACCAAATATGAAGAATGAGATGGAAGAGAAGTTAAAGGACCACATAAGATATGACAACATGGTTCATGATTTGTTCCAATTTCAAGAAGATGAGTAAACAAACTTGGTACAAGAACAATCATATGATGATGTTCATATATTGCAAACGTTGGTCGTATAAGTTTAGCATAAGACCATGGTATACCTGGTATAACACAATGGATCACACAACTATGATGAAGAAGTGTTACAGAATATGCAAAGTGTACCGTGTTAGATTCAGTCAATGAATTAAGTACATGCTGCTGTGGTTTTATTGGACGATATAAGTAATGATGGCAAACACAGACCATTCCTTTAGAATCAGAAACTACAATGAGATCTAAAGAACAATCATGAACTCTTAAAGGTATAACATCATCTTCATAAGTTCCACAGTTTGAAGAAGTTGATAATTGAGGTAAATTCAATGGTATATTTAACTGGGAAAAATAAGAAATAAATAGTTTGAAATATACTGAAATTATTATTAGATTAAGTTACTTACTACTGTCTCATGAGGTAATTCATCATGAAATTGAAGACCACTCAATGTTGGATTGGTTCTTATTGATTTATTTTCTTTTTCCTCTTCATCTTCAGAAACTAAACTTACTGGAATTTTTTTATGATGTATATAATATAAGACTTGATTTGTCATATCCCATTGAGCCCAAATAAATGCTTTAACTAATGATTCAAATTTTAACTCTTGTATTGAATAAAAATCTGATACTGATGTATCAAACATTATTGTATATATTACTACATCTATAACATGGAATAATCAATTTGAATAATTCATAAAAAATATACATTGAAATATATTTTATATATATTATATGATTCTTACATTCTTGATGAATTAATAATAAAAATTTATCCCATTGTCCATGTTGTTTTTCTTTATATAGAAATTGAATTCTCACTTGCTTAGATTTTTTTGTATCTAAACTATGTATTTTGATTTCTTTTCCTTTCAATTCAACAATAAATGCTTCATACATTTCAGTTTCAGTTGATATATTTTTATCTATAGATTCTGAATTTACATTTGTATCTATACAAACTTTTTGTTTTGTTACATATCCAAAAACAGTACGATTTTGATTTATTGTTGCTTGTACAATGTTTAATACTTCTAAGAATTGATGCAATATCTGCATTCATATTATATTTTAATTTAATTATAATACATATTTTATATAATAAAATTTTAATTATAAATTATTATATACTTGTAACTTATCGTTAATCCGGTCGTAATGGCCTATAACTGTATATGATATACTTATGTTGTCTTTTATAGTTTCTTCTGTCCATCCAACTAATAGAGATCCATCTTTTTCTTGACCTAGTAATTTCCATTGCTCTGCTAAAAATCAAGATGTTCAATTTCAATTATAATGTTAATTCCATCTCAATATTCTATTTCAAATATAATCAAATTCATATATGTAATAAATATTTACATTATAATTTGCAATATTAATATTATATATAATTTTTTAAGATTTTATAAATAATATCATTAATATTATTTAAGAATTATACATTATAATAATTACCTGAATGAGCTTTTTCTGGCAAAAGTAAACATAATTTAGCTGCAAGATTTTCTATCATATTTACTTATAAATCTTGTCTAATGAATAAAATATTTTAATTTCTTAATTATATTAATATTATAATTATAATATTTTAATTTAAAAAAATTCAATCGCTTTTAATTTAATGAGGAACATAAATCGTATATATATTTTGACATTATCTCATATATCGTCTGCTACTTGATTTCACGTTGATGACAAGGCTGAATTGCATCAAATTTTTTATTTAAGCGCCCCCTTTATTATAAACATTCCATGATATAAGTTATAAAGTTAATCGCGAAAAAATATATCTATTTTTTATAGGAATTATAGATAAAATATTGTTTGTAGATAATATGTATTATATACACAAGTAAAAATTATTGTGTAACATAAATACCTGAATCATATAAAATTAATAATTAGTGACTAATAAGAACTGTAAATATATAAAGTCAGTGATTTTCCTTCAAGGAAGATTAGTAACTAGTGTGCAGAGTAAAGATTTTACGTTTTATTTATTAAGAAATTAGAATTATTTTTTCTGCAAAAATAGGTTTCTTAAAAATGGTCACTGGACGAGCACTTCATTTTGTATTTAAAATACCAGATCGAAAATTAACAATTAAATTTTATCGAGAAATTCTTGGAATGAAGGTTAGGATTTTAATAATATAAAGCAATTCGTTTTTATAGAAGTTCTTTTTTGCAGGTATTACGACATGAAGAATTTGCTGAAGGTTGCGAAGCGGCTTGCAATGGGTAATTAACTTCAGTCATGATATGCTTTTGTTTTCTTTGTCGTTTAATGATTATTTATTTAAAATATAATATTCAAAAATTTTGAATAAATTATTATGATTAAATATTTTATTATATTATATAATATATTATATTATATTATATGATATTATTATGCAAATATTATTATATTATATTTAAATATTATGTAGACCATATGGAAATAGATGGAGCAAAACTATGATAGGATATGGAACAGAAGATACTCATTTTGTAATAGAATTAACTTATAATTATGGGATTAAGGAATACAAAATGGGAAATGATTTTAATGGAATAACAATTCGATCTAAAGAAGTACTACAAAGAGCACGTTCAGATGGGTGGCCAATACAAGAAGAAAATGGAATATTTATTTTACAAGCACCTGGTGGTTACAAATATTATATTATTGATGAATCACAACCCAAAAATAAAGGTATTAATATTAAAATGTATTAAAATATTAATAATTTTAACAAATAAAAATATATTTTTCTTATATTTACAGATCCTGTTGAAAAAGTAACTTTGTCTAGTTCAAATCTTCAAAAAACTATTGCTTATTGGAAAAATATTTTAGAATTAAAAATATTTAATCAAACTGAGAAAAGTGTACTGTTAGGATATGATGAAAATCAAACAAAAATTGAATTTATAGATATTGGTAATTTATGTATAAATAATATTATGATATTATTATATATTTTAATAAGTTCAAATAAAACATATAATTTCATTTGATTAGGTACTGAAATTAATCATGCTGCAGCTTATGGACGCATAGCATTTTCAATTCCTTATGCAGAACAACCAGAAATTCAAAAGAAAATTAAAGATAATGGATATAAAATATTAACTGATTTAATCACTTTAGATACTCCAGGAAAAACTTCTGTAAGAGTAATTATTCTTGCTGATCCAGTAAGTACAATTATAATACTCTACCTCTAAATATATTTTAATGAACAAATATTAATAATAATTATAAATATTTTTAGGATGGTCATGAAATTTGTTTTGTAGATGATGAAGCATTTCGACAATTATCAGTTCCAGATTATGCTAGTGAAACAATTTTAAATAGATATATTGCAAAAGAAAAATAAAAAATTAAGTTATATTTTTTAAAAAATATTTTTTTTGAAGAAGCATTATTTCAATATTTTTACAAATTTGAAAGGCTGTGTTAATACTATTTTATTATTTTAAAAAAAACATATATATAACTGTTAATAATAAAAAACTAATATATCAACATGAATTTTAAATATTTACTCATATTTAATTATTAATGTATTATATTACTATGTATTATTACTATTATTATATTATTGTTATTAATTATTAAATATGAATGAATTTATAAAATATATTTTTTATAATTTAATATTTCTATAAAGAATATTCTGGTGAAGGTTGTTATTAAGAATAAATAAAAATTTATTAAGAAATGTCTTTATTACTAAAGATATCCATATCTATCCTATAGGTCATTGGCAATGACCCTTTACAATATGATTCAAATATATTGCAAAATATAATGCATTTAGTATGAAAAAAAGTTTCAGTTTAATGTATGAAATATATGCGTTTATTTCTAAAATACTTTGAAAATTTATTATAATATTATTATATATACAATTTATTATAATATTATATGTAGTATTTACAGTAATATTATAATATATGATATTATAATGAAGTTTATAAAAACACTTTTCTTTATATCCATTTGTGTTATTTTAATTAGTAAGTATAACTAGATTATTTTATTATATAATATTTTTATTAATGATTTTGTTATTTATTTTTCTTAGATAATATTAGTACAAAATTTAGTATTGGAAAAGGTTTTGGTAAAAACACAAAATCAAATGGAAAATCTGGAAATAGAAAATCATATGGATCTTTATATCATACATCAAATAGAGCAAATCCTAATTATAATATTGGTGAGTCAATCAATCATTTTTAAAAGAATTTTCTATATCTACATCTCATAGAAAACTTTCCTGTTTTAATATGCTATCTATTTTATTTAGCTAATTTTAAATATGTTATTAAATATTTATTCACATACATTAATATAATATAATATAAATATTGTTTATAATTTTAAAACTACTTATAGCTCAAACAAATAAAAATATTAATAGACAATTTTTAAATACTGAAGGTAGAGAAGCAACACGATTAAGTAAGTATTATTTTGTTTTTTTATAATATATTAAATATAAAATACAAATTATATGAAATTTTTTTAATTAGTTCAAACAAAATCATCATATTCTACAAAGCCTATTTCAGTTTTACAAAATAGAGAAAAACAAAAAAATGAAAACAAACAAACTTCTTTTTATCCATCTGCACCACAACAAGATCATATTGTGAAATCTGCTACAGCACAAAATTATGGTATAAATAATATAAACATATATTATATTTAATACTATTGTTTTAAAAATATATATATATTGTAGATCAGATAACATCACATCAAACAAATTTTCCCTGGAGCAATCCCTATTTAGGAAATAATAAACAAAGTACAGTTCAAACACATACAATTAATAAGCCACCAATATCGAATCAACCAATTATACCAAGTTCTCCACCTCCAATTGGATTCAAAGATTATGTTTATCCACAGAGTCATATAACATCGGCTAATACTCAATCTGCACATATGAGAGAATATCCTCCTTATCCTACATACCATATGCCTTTAAGTAACACATGGCCAAATTCAGTTTCTTCTCTACCTTATCAAACGAATTCAATGCCATTAAGAAATCCTTATTCTGTACATTCTTCTGAAGGTATTTATAATGCACATGGACAACCTTCTTATTCAACACATTATCCAACACATATATTAGCACAACCTGCAGTACAACCATTTGTACCTGGTCAAACTATTCTAATGGTACCAGGGCAACAAGATTCTGGCCGAGGTTTTGGTCAAATGATCAAGGAAGCTCTTGTATTTTCAACTATTAATGCAGGTGTCAATAGAATATTAAATCCTCATACTACTCATAACTATGTAGAAAGTAGACCTGATTCTACTTCAACAACTACAACTCATATTACTTATAACAATCAATATTTTAATACTGCACTTGGACTTAATGATGAGAAAATGAATTCTACAAATGTATTACAAGTAACTGGATTTCCTAATAATTCAACTGGCATATTTACTTCTAATATAGAAAATGGTAAGTTTCTTTATTAGGAAATCATATTCTATATGTATCAAATATTCCTATTAATATACCTTGTTCACATTCAGTTAGAAACAGAATACCCATTAATGAATCTCAAATAAATGAGAATATAAATACTTCTACAATTGTGTCAAATGATCAAAAGAATCTATCTAACAATTCTATAAGCATAGATAACACATTTTTTTATAAAATTTCGGATGATGAACTTTTTAAAATATCAGAAGAACTATTTGCAAAAACTTCGCGTAATATATATAAATTTATAAAATTGAATCTACAAACTCAAGTTACATCTTTTAATGTAACAGATAAAGCTAAAGAATCGTATGTTCTAATCTTTTTTTTTTGACTTCTAACTGATTTCAATAATTTCAGTAATTTTTAATTTTTATTAATTTTTTCTTCTAGATTGTTTAAAATAGAATCAAAGTTGTTAGATTATCCATCAATTTATGTAACACGATCTTTATACGATAGTTATGAATATGATTTTCGTAAAAAATTGAATCGTACTTTAGAAACAAGAAAACAAGAAAATCTTTTGATTGATACATTTTTAAATACAAATGAGATGACAATAGCTATGCAATGGTTAGCTGATCGTGGATTCATTGATCCAGATGATTTTGAAAGAAAAGATGTACTTCGTCGAATTTGGTTTACTATATTCAACGGAAATACATGCGGATTTGAACGTGTGTTTGCATCTGAAAATTATGGTACAGCCATTATTGGTATACAAGATTGGATTTATTTCGAATATTTAGAATCTTTGAAACGTATAGATTATATGGGTTACGTAAATAAATTAGATTTTGGAAATGTAAGTTATTTAAAAAAATATTAAAGAATTATACTCAATGTAATAATGTCATATTAATCATCTAATATATTTATTTTTTCAGATTGCTTCATTACTAAAAGTAAATTTTCAAATAGATGGGATTGTTAGATCAAATGTAACAATATTTGTGGGTACTTTACCTGAGTTGGAAATGGCTTTATACACGATATGTTTTTATGCAAGATCAAATAATCTTTGTCCAGTTTCTTTTGGTGGTACAAAGTTTAACATTTATACTCATTCATTTATACATTTCGGAAACGAAGTTATAGATCTTGGTCTTCCAATTTTTTAATATAGAAGATAATATATATGTAGTAGTTGTATTTAGAATTTAATATAATATATAGTATATACATATATGTAATTGAATATAATTCAATTTAATAAGTAATAAAAATTAGATTATTAAAGAACAAATGTCTCATAGTATTAATTTATTAATAATATTCACATAAATTATTAAGAGCAATTTATTATTATAAATAAAAAATTAAATAATATTTTTGATAATATATTTTCTTCTGAAATTTTTTAAATTAATTGTTTAAATTAATATTTAATTTTTTTTTCATGGTACGACTTCAGAAAACTAAGATTTAATTTTTCCTGAAAAATATAATTATAATATAAAAATTCATTTATTGAAAAAAATATTTTTAAATAATTTGAAAAAAGTTATATTGTATATTTGTAAACAATATTCACAATCAAACATCAGAAATATATAATTATCTTTGGATTTATTATTTATTGTAAATTTATCAAATAATAATGTGAGAAAAAACCTACAATGTATAATTTATGCTGCAATTCTAAACTACTTTCAACGTGGGTAGTATGCATCAATTTGTGGGAAGTCTTTTAGTAACGGATTAACCATCAAGTAGTGCGCATCGAACAATTCACAGAAAGATTTTTGATTGTTTTTGAATTGCAAAATAATAGAAAAAACTAGACAACAGAGATATGAATATCAAGCTAATTCTAATTTGTACGATTCTTGTGTTGTTTGTTTTTGGTAAGCAAATCTTTTGTAATTGTTGTAAATTGTTTAATTGTTTGAAATAGTAAAAAATAATTTTTTCTTGACTGAACAGTTTAATTACGTAGCGATGAATTTATTGGGTTCTATAATATGAAAATATAATAATTATGAAAAATATTCCATGAATTATAACATTAAAAGATATTTATGAGATATTTTTGAGGAATATTCTTTGAGAATAAATTTAACGAAAGTTTTTTAAAATAGAAAGCATCAGAAATTCAAATTTTTAAACAATTTATAAGAAATAATCAAATTCCGAAAAAAAAATTTGCGTTTATTCAAAAACAAATTATTCTATGATTCATTTAATTATACATTAAATTATACAAAATTGCATTATAAAATTTCAACTGAACAGATTACAATAATTCATCAAGGAAAAATTTTATTAGTTTTATTCGAACATATGTGAGTATTATATTACTCACTTGTCAGCATTTGATAAATTTGTAAAGAAGTAAAAAAAACCGTAGTTCTTCTAGAAAGTAACCATATAGTGGTTGGCATTGAATCACTCTAATGAATCTTAAATTAATTCCATGAAACAAATATGGTTCTCTAGACATAATTAAAAAATTAACAAGTATTTAAAATTAGGAAATTCCTCGATATAACAGGATTTCTCTATAAACGATATCATTTCGATAATTTTAATCTAACAATTTTATTTATTCTTCTAAAGTCTTTTCTAATATTAAATGTAATAATATATTAAAACAGTATAAAAAATCCTAAAAATATATTTCTTTATTTTTATTAAAATGATTTATAAATAATTATATTAATATTTTAAACATTTTATTTTCTATTCTACTATTATATATTATATAAAATTTAATGAAAATAATCAAATTGACATGTTAACGATATATCATTATTTTATTTAGCAAATTGTTAAATTGTTAGAGGTTGCAATAATCTATCATAGAATGATAGAGACATTCAATTGTGGGTGGAATATTATGAATCGTATAATATACGTGAGCACTTATATTAATAAAATTGATATTATTCCACTCAAACTCTTTGACTCGATATATTCCATTTAACTAATAATAACTTCTACGTATAAAGCTTTAAATTTTGTTGAATGGATTACATTTTGTTCGTATAGGATAATTATTTGAATACGTAATATCCGTCAAGATTTTATTTAATGATTTCATTCGTTTCACGCTTCGTTAATTAAATAACTAGTAATTTGTACATAATGTATACATTATGTTATATACGATTTTTAGAAAAGTTTGTAGTTAAAAAATATTGTATTTAATCAATGATTTAAACAATGATTTTTTTCGCACAGTTGATATTGGAAATGGAAAATCGAGTAAACGGAGAACCGGAAGTAGTGGATGGGGATCTGTATTTCGTTCAAGATCAACACCTCGTCCTCGTATATCCCAAACATCAAATCAAGGTAATTTTTATGGATATTTAATATTCAAATGCATATATAAATTGTTTTTTTTTTTATCATTTCATACTGAAATGCATATATAAAATTTTTATTTTTTATTTTTTAAAATCATTATTTCTCAATATATATATAATTACCGATTAATTTATGTAGATCGATTAATTTTTTTTAAACAATTGATGATTAATTAATTGAGACTAGATTTATTAGAGAGTTAGATTTATCAATTATTTAATAATTGATAATTTTTTTTATACAGGAAATTCAAATCCAAATAAAATAGGATGGAATGTGCCAGATAAGAAACCAACTGGAACCAATACTGCCCCTAAACCATCTGCTCCTATATCCGAACAAAGTGCTAAAACTAGCGCAACGAATGTACAATCTGGTTATAATCCCTCAGGTATTCAATATTTTTTTTTTCAATTAGATAAATTATAACTATAACACAAAGCATTATTTATAGATTAAAATATTTAATAAATAATAAAAAATTAATAAATTTAATAATAATTTTTAGGTGGATATCCTCGTCAATCAGCAAGTAATCCTTATTATACAAATCCTAATCAAGGCTCTAATCCATCAATTGGACAAAGTCATAATCCTTCACTTGGTCAAGGATATAATCCTTCTTTAAGCTATGGTTATAATCCATCAGGTGGTTATAGTAATCCTGGAATAGGAGGACATGTACCTTATGGAGCACAACCATCTTATGGTGGATATAATCCAGGACACTCATATAATTCACCATTGGGACAGTTCAATCCATCTATGGGTCAAATACCACAACAATCGATCTTTGTACAACAAGCACAGAGACCTGGTATTGGACAACTTGCAAAAGAAGCATTTGTTTTTGCTGGTGTAAGCGCAGGAGTGAATGCAGCTGTTAATAGATTACTACCAGGAGGAATATATGGCACTAGAGGCACTGGAGGAGGTTCTCATACTGAAATTACATATAATAATTATTATAATAATGGGACTGCACCTGTCCCAATTTCAAATGAACAATCAGTAGTTAATACAGCTCAATCTACAACTACATCAACTGTTCAATCTCAATCAACTCAAACAGCCCAATCTGCTATTGAAGCATCACAAACTTCCCAAATTAATGCAGGTACTAATAATGCATCACCAACTAATACAAATTCTCAAGAATCAGTGCAAAATAATCCCAATCCATTGGGATTTATCACTTCCAATGATGATATCAAAAAACTGACAGAAAGTCTATTTGAGAAAGAGAAAAACAATGCTCTTAAATATATAACAATAAATTTGCAAGGTCAGAAGAAAGATGATAGTATCAGCGACGATGCTACTGAACCGTGAGTATTATATTTATGAATGTTGTTGTAATATTAAATTTATGAATGCTATGAAATTATGAAATTTATGAAATTAAAAAATAAATTACGCGAATTCTGTTTTATCTATTTACGAATTTTTATGTTCAATGTATTTTAGGTTGTTAAGTGTGAAAGATGAAGCTTATGAAATTCCAACAATAAAAGCCATAATAATGTTACATAATAATTATGAATTGGATGTTAAAGTAAAAGAAATAGTCACGTCAGAAGAGCGTAAAGAAGAATCTGAACTCCTTGATAAAATTCTTGAAACAGACATAATAAAAACAACTATGAAATTTTTAATTGATAAAGGATACATTCAAGATGATGAATTTGAATTTAAAGACACTATGAAACGCATATGGTTTTCTCAATTTAAACGAATCGACGGAGATGCATCAAGTTCTGGCTTTGAAACAGTATTCCTAGCTGAACAATTTGATTCAGATATAATTGGATTACATAATTGGATCTATTATGCGAAACAAGAAGCAGAGAAGAGGCTCAATTATCTTGGATATATCAAAGAAGTCAAATTGGGTGACGTAAGTAACAAAGGATAATGACTATTAATTAATGACCAATAATTATATTTCTAATGTTTATTGTATTATGTTTTATAGAAAGCAGCAGTTTTAAAAATACGTTCATCATTAAATGGAATAGTACAACCTATCACAACTCTTTTTGTTGGTACATCACCAGAATTGGAATTTGCTTTGTATACAATGTGTTTTTTTACTCGACCGAATAACGTTTGTCCAATTTCTTTAGGAGGGACTGAATTTGTAATTTTTGTAAGCAGAGTCAATTACTTTGGAAAAGATATTTTAATTTCGGGATATCCTGATGTTTAATTTGATTGAAAAATATTTATAACATATAAAATTTATGACAAAATTTTATAACATTTAATAGATTTTGTGTGTTTAGAACTTAATGATTAATATGTTATAATATTGATTTGTTGAATGTAATATATATATAATATAACAAATGAAAAATTTATTAAAAATATTTAGAAGAATTAAAAAATTTAAGAATTTAAATTCTTATAAATAAATAAATATATAATTAGAGTTTTTTTTCAAATACATAAAGATATAAAAGAGATACCTGAACAGTTTTTGTCTGTCGTGTTTCTAAATTCGTTAATTCTAATAGAGGCACTATGGATGGTCGTCCGTGAGCACATTGAGTAGGAGTTTTCGTTTCATTTAATAATTTCAAAAGCCATTTACATTCTTTTAATGTTAGTGAATGTCCAAACTTTATAGCTCCTAAAATACTCAGATAGTGATAATATATTTGTTAACATTAAATAATATGTATGAATAAAAAATATATATATATTCTATTAACTTTTCTATTTATATTTTATATATGATGTTTGTTAAATTGTTTATGAAATTAAAAATATATATAAATATAAAAGAAAAAAAGAGCATACCATGGCAAGCTTTCATTACAACTGCATTATGTATAGTAATTGGTAAATCATTAATTTGATAGTTTATATATTTTGTAGAATTTTGTATTAATTCGTTTAAAAGATTTTGTATATTTAACTTTAATTTCAATTCGCTATAATTGCTTTTTTTTAAACATTCTGGTACTGTTCGTATTATTATATTATTGTTATCTAATATGTTAAAAGTTATACCAAATCTTTTTAATATTTTATGATTAGATAAAAGTAAATTGCAATTCTTTGCAGATAGCTGTATAACTATAGGATTTTTTAATTTGATAGAAAATAATTGGTTTCTTATTTGTGATTTGTATTCTAAAAATTAATATTTTATAATTAATATATTTTAATATTATACTAATATTTTCTTTTATATGAAATTATATTATATTATAAATATTAAAAATTATATCATAAATAAACAATAGTAAAATTATATTATAAATTTTTACCATGAAGTAACTGTTCATATCTTATTCTTTCATGAATTGCATGTTGATCCATTAATAAAAGCATCTTTATATTATTTTGAATTATTAATCCTATTATTAATTCATTGTTCATCTGTCCTAATATCTGAAAAATAAATAAATAATGTAATTTGTATGCATTTCTTATTGCAATTCTTATTTCTTATTTCAACTTACTTACTTTAATAAGTTTTAACAGTTTTTTATTTATTTTAAATTCACGAAATTGGTCATTTTTACATAGACGCACATCAATTTCTTGATGAGGTAATATATCTGGAACTTAGAACATAAATTAAATATTATAAATTAGATTTAATTTAATTTATTATAATTGAAAAAATAATTTAAAAGAATAACTTACTTTGCAATTCAGATTTTACTTTAATTGAGTATAAATTTTCATCATATGCATTTAAAATATTAGTTTGTATTAATTTTGTATCTCCACGCAATAGTTTATGTAATTTTTTTGGTAAAAAATCAAAATGCTTATAAAATCTTAAAGAATTATTTTCACATTGTTTCAAATTTTTAGAATTAGACCAATTAGACCACTCAGAAAGTGTTAATTGAATGCTTTTTGTATTAATATTGATATTTTGCAAAGCAGATGTATGTAATTGCATTAAATGATCTGTAATTAGCTGTATTTCATTGTTTTTAGATTTTTGTTTATTAACTCTATTGCTACATTTTGAATCGTTAATAGATAAAGGTTTAATATCTTTTATAAAAATATTTATTATCTTGTTTTTAATACTTTGTAATAAATTATATATATTGGAAAGCATTAAAGTTCTTTTTCCATTCTCTATAATAAAAATATATTCAGTACATATAATGAATAATAGAATAAAAATTTCCTCTTTCTCTGCTATTTCCTTTTTGAAGAATTTTAATGTATTGATAAAAATAGTGGAAATTATTTGCAAAATTAAAGGGCAATGAACAAGTTTATTATTTATAAAAATATGTTGAGGAACAGAATTAGAATTTGATATTCCAATATATGCACAGAATTTGATATCAGATTTTTGTTTAGATCTTATAAACCATAATTTATAAAAAATGATTTTTTTATTATATAACGATTTAAAAATGTTTATTGGATTATGTGGCTTAGTAATTATCATGGTAACTTTTTTAATTTTATCATCTCTAATAGTGAATGAAGTCTGCAAATATAATATAATATATATTATATTATATATATATAATATTTCTATACATATATATTTCTACCTATATATACCTATATATATAATGAGAAATAAAATATAATAAATATAAAAATATTGTTTATTATTAAGCATTTATTTACTTGAGGATTGGCTATAGCAATGTTTTCAATTAAATAATACATATAAGCTATATTCCATTTGCTTAAGGATAATTCATGAAATCCGTAAATAGTTATTGTGGTACCCTGAGAAGGTCTTCTTTCAGTTCTTTCAATGTTTGATTCGTGATATATTTTAAAAATCTGTTAATAAAAAAATTTTCCAAAAATTTCAAATTTTGTAAAATTTAAAATATTTAAAATCTATTTTTAAAAATATTACTTTCATATATGTTTTAGATGAATTATAATATCTAGAAGTTATTATCATTGCATTAGACAATCTACGAATGTTAATAAGTGTCTGCTTTCTCCAGTTATGAATACCATGTCTAATTGGATAATTGCAATAATTTTTGTTATTATATTCTGCAATTGTTTTTAATTCTATTTTCGATATTCCTATACCATTATCTATTACTTGAATTTTACGTTCTTCACTGTGAAATCGTATTGCAATTGATGTAGCATTGACGTGTAAAGAATTTGACACCTAATGAAGAAAAATATAAAAACATTCTAAACATTTTTTATAATTTATGAAGGAAAAAATGAGACATATTAATTTAAATAATATTATGTACCAATTCTAAAACACAATTGGCAATATTCATTACATTGGCTGCAATGATTGACGTTTCCATTTTAACATTTAAAACAACAATATCTTTGTTTCTCTTTATTAATAATCAAATAATGAACTATTCAAATTATGTTGCACATAATATTACACGATAAAATATATTATTAACAAATTTGAATATAATGATTAATCATTAAAATTTCTTTTTTATATGAGAAATTTATAAATTTTAATTGTCACGAATGTATGCAAAAATTTAAAATTTAAATTTTGAAATCGAACGCGCATAATTTTAATCGATATAAATATGTCGACAAATGTGACTGTAGCACATGTATATAATATATAATATATAAATATATAGGAAGTTGCATAAAAATAGTTAAATATTTAATTCATTTACAGTAAATATCTAAGTTATTATAAAATTACGATAATCATCTTATCTGTGTTTCTATTCATATTTTTCGACATATTTATTTTGATTAAAATTATTCATGTTCGATTTCGAAATTTAAATTCTTGCATATATGTCATGAGATTAATATTTATAAATTTAAAAAACAATTTTTTTTTAATTATCTATCATATTTGTAAATAATTTTTTTAACGACTTTTTAAAAAAATTATTAACAAAAAAAATTGGTCAACCATGAAGCGTAATTAGTAGTATTGGATTTCACTACAAATAAATCTAAACAATAAGAAAATAGAAGGAAAAAATTATATCGAATTAGATTTTATTCAAGAATAATATATACTTTAATAATTGTTATTATATAGGATGAAAATCGAATTTATTAATTCATCATTCAAAATGAATAATGTCAAATTATATAATGTCAATAATATAAAGAAATAAATATAAAACGTTTCGTAAGCTTAAAAATATTTTGTAGAAAATGCGTAATTAATTAATTTAATATGGTGTTTTTTTAGATGTAATAATATAATTATAACATATTAATAATTAATAAATAATTACTGGAAAATTTGATATTAGAATTGATAAGAGAAGATTGTTTGAAATTTTAGCTCCAAAAAAAAAAAAAAATAAAAATCCAAAATAAAAATTTTAAAAAACAAAAATTTTGAATAAAAAGAAAAAGAATAAAAATAATGAATTTTACATGTACTATTTTCAATGTATTTTGTATGTATTATTTTTTCTTCGATAGTATAATGTAATAGTATAATAATATAATATGCGTTAATCATTAATAAATAATTAATAAAAAAAATTGATATAAAAAATTTGACTGAAGTTCTATCTTTAAAATGCAAATTTAAAAATAACTTAAAATCATAATTTTAAATAAGAAATAAATAATTAATAAATTTTCCATATATCCTTTATTTTACGTGACTATAACTTCGAATACCTCCTTGCATATTCTGTTATGCTAATAACAAGTCGAAACTTTGAATATCCAAACACGAGATGGCGCTGATCTCGGAAACTTTATAGATTATAACTTAATCTTACTTTAACTCGATAAAATCTAATCTTTTAAAAATTTAAAAATTGTTAGAATTATTAAGATTAAATATAATAATTTAAAAATTAAATAAAAATGTATGATAAAGGAAAAAGAAAATAAAAAAAAGAAAAACGTATGAAAAAGGAAAAAAAAAATAATGAAGAAAAAAATGAACATTAACATTCATGTACTATATGTACTTTATGTGATTATTTTTTACAAATAAATAAGTTTTTTAAATATTATAAGAGTTCCATATATATATATATATATATTTAATTTTTTTATATGTTGTATATATGTTTTTTAATATTGCATTTTTTTCTGTACTATAAGCTTTTGAAAATACGAATATTTAACATTTAAAGGATTGAGTTTTTTAAAATAAATTTGTTAAAATAAATTTTAAAAAAATTTTTTCGAAAATTTCGGCAATTCTTGAAAATTTTTGGGATTTTGGCAATTGAAAATGATATCAAATTTTTTGAATTTTCGAGAATTATACATTTTGGTTTAAAATTTTTTTTCGTTAACAAATTATTTACATTTTCAATGTTTATTTATGAAAATTTTTTAAAATTTGTAAGAATATTATTATCGATCTTAAATTTCCTAATATTTTCAAAAACAAGAATTTTTATGTAATTTTATAATATAGTTATTTATGAAATATTTATTATTTATATATTTACCAAATCCAGCTAATTTTATTTTGCATTTTGAATCATTTTTTTAATTCTGGAAATATTTATCTTTTGCTTATTTACAAAATAACAAAAGCATATAAATGCTGCTATTTTACAATATTGAATATTTTTAATTTTTTTAATGTTTTTACAATTTTTTTAATCTCAAAGAATTTTCGAATATACCAAATGTTTTACATAAATTTATATGTAAAATATTTCTCTTATTTTTCATAATATTAAAAAATATTTTAAATAAAAATTGAACAAGTTTTATATGAAAAATCATATATTACTATTATTTTTTTCGTAAGTAGATATATGTATATCTATTTTTTCGTAAATAGATATATAAATTTTTAAAAATTAAAATTTAATTATTTATTTTTCTTTAACTTAAAATAAACTTCAAATAAAGAAATTTAATTTAATTTAGAATCGATTGATTTAATAATTAAATTTTAACATTTTAACATTATATTAATATAATAAAAATTAACTTTTATTAATCTTGGAAAATATTATTGAATAAAACAATTTCTTTCTTCAATATATTTATAAAAATTTTTTTATTTTATTGTAACTACTGAAAAATTTTCACATGTCACTTTTGTAACTTCACATTATTATTGAAAACGATGATCGAATGTTTTACATACAAAGTATGTGTCAGTTTTACATAATTTTTGTTTTCTGCTTAATTCGATTAAGAGTATTCATACAATTTACGAAAGTTTGGTCGTGTGCAATGAAAGAAAGATTTATGCGAAATATTTATAGTATCGTACATATTTCTTCATAGATATTTGCATGTAATCGAAATACATAATTTATAATAGTTTCGTTAATTTATTTGATCTTTGTTTGTGAGTTACGGTTTTTGAAACTTTTACACTGTTAAGCACGTGTTGGTAATCCATAAACGTGTCTAAATATTCCGTTACACATAGAAAACTTAACAATCGTGACGGATGTGTCAAGATCTCATATCTTGCGATTAACAAAATTTTTTTTCGTAATCAATCATCGATCTACGAGTCTTTCTTTTATAATCTTTGTTATAGATATCGTTCAACCATACT
>NW_006263651.1:493105-500632 GCF_000469605.1 Apis dorsata | reverse complement strand
CTCTCTCTCTCTCTCTCTCTCTCTCTCTCTCTCTCTCTCTCTCTCTTTCGATCCAAATATTTAACAAACACAATTAAAGATATTTAATTTATATAAAATACGTAATTATATACGTATATAGATACGTAACGCGTCTAAGAAATTTCTTCATTTATCTTTTTTCTATCCATCGTCACATATATATATCAATATAAACGATATTATTATAATAATTATTGCGTCCAACAAAATAACATTTTTACAATGTAGAAAATGTTCGTCCAAATACGATGAAAATTACGCAACTAGTCATAACATTATAGTTAAATTTTTTCTACACACGCGTACTCCAGTGTTTTTAGACGTGTACACATTATATACAACAAAAATTATAAAATATCACTTAAGAACATTTATATTTTAATTATTGCTATCTTTCGCGAAAGGATAGTGTTACGGGTTTCTGAAAAATTTAGAAGATGTTAACAGGAAATTTTCTCCAGGAAAGTAAACGACTTTTGTGCGTAAAATGGTATTTGAAATAGAAAAGAAATATAAATTTATTTCACCTTTAAAAAAAAAACTAACAATAAGTAATAATTCAAATTAAAAAAAAAAAAATTAAATTTTAATAATATATATAAAAATTTTAGTAATGTATTAAAAATAAATGCTTAAATATCAAAAATGACTATTGTATTTTACTACAAATACTGGTTTATATAATTATAATCTTGAACATTATTTGCATTTGTCGCTCTTTCCTTCGAGAAACAAATTTCTTTTTGATCTTTAAAAAAATACAGAGATCAACAAAACGAAATGATTTCGTTTAAAAAAAAAAAAAAAAAAAAAAAAAAAAAGAAACACATCCAAACATACAATTTATAGCAAAATTAATAGTATACTTTCTTCACACTTGAAATCTTTCGATATTATTCATTTGGAACTGGTCGTATATCAAATACCGAGGAAGTGAATAGGAATAAGGAAAATCGATAATAATATAAAAGAAAATTCGTTTTACATTTGTTGCAGCCAAGCGAGCTCAGAAATAATATTTTTAATACTAAAAACTTAGTAATAATCTACACGTAGAAAAGCATTTAAACGTCGAATTGAAAGCTCGCCGTTTATAATAATCATATAATGGCTTCATTGTAGTAAAATTATAGTAATAACAATCACATATGGTGTTATTATTTCAACAAAATATAACACGCAAAAATGTTTAAAATGATAAGACATAAATAATTTAGATATATCGTGTGCTCGACGTAGTGCTTAGAAACCATGTAACATTAAAAATATATATATATTTATATATATTTATATATATATATATTTATATGTATAATATATATAATATGTATAAATTGTTGAGTTATTTCCTATAAATATCTTCTAAAATCTGGCTTGGCAAATTAATCACTTAGAAACAAATTCACAATTTTTTAGTCATTAACTTTAGGCACCAATGGTATGCAGACCCTGTCTTTGGTACATACGACCGATTCTATTTTATCATATATCTGAACGTTAGAAGACATCACTCGATTCATCTTCTAGCCATTAGAAGAATTCTTTCGTTTAACAATACACCAGTTACTCGTTTCTTCGTTTCATTTCACATTGTTTGTTACATTATCAGTTTTAGCTTTGTTCCAGTGCGATACCAAGGAATTATTCGTATTCCTTTTTCCTTTCTTTTTTTTTTTTTTTTTTTTCATTTAACAAAACGACACAGTCCTCAAACACGTCTCATAACAAAAACTCAGTCTTCTTCCTTCTTCTCTGGCTTCAAATCTACCATTGCGTGGAGTTCTTCTGGACTGTATCTACAATTGAATATCATGTTATGATATAATGATATAACGAACAATCAACCAATGAGACCAAATACTCTTTTATCGACCGATTATCATCCATTATTAATCTCCGGGGGTAACTAAAAATTCAGAAAATATTGGATCCTTACCCTAAGAGACTCTGTAAGTCACAGACAAAACGGTAAACGTATCGTTTGCCGGCTGTTTTATGTATAATATTCTTGTCATAATAATAACGAAGACCACGGCTCAACTTCTCGTAATTCATTTTAGGCTTGTTCTTGCGGATGCCCCAGCGACGTGCCACCTCATCTGGATCCGTCAGCTTAAACTCCCAGCCATCGCCGGTCCACGAGATAAAGCCTTGGCATGATTTATCTGTTAACAACTCTAACAGAAACTGCCAAAGTTGAATGGGACCGGAACCGGTAAAGCAAGGTCCACTGCCTGAAACATTAAAATAAATAATTTTTCTTATCTTCTCCCCAATCTTTTTTACACGATTACAATTTCAAGTAATCAATCATTACTCGTATAACCAGGGATCATCGCGCTCTGCAACAGAGGCTTCTGATCAGGATTATTTCCTATAGACGAGGGATGATGAGGATTGGAAGAGTCCCTTGGACCAAGACCGGCTAGGAATGCCGGATGATGCGACAAGTGCTCGAGAGGGCCTACTCCCCATTGATCACCCCCAACGCCACCACCTCCACCTCCGCTTCCGCTTCCAGGAACCGTTTGGAATGGCGTCGCGTCGTATTGCCCGTATCCACCGCTCTCACTGTATCCCTCGTGGTATCGACCTGTTGCGAGCCGTCGATCGTTAAACCGATTTTTCACATTCACTTTATTATTCATTATATATATATATACAAATCGTTTCACAAATATTTTCAATCGTTCAAATTACCTCGAGGATAATTTTTAAAAGGCGATTGCTGATACTTGGGCTCGAGATGAATTCCACTGGTGCTGTAAAATTCCGGCGAGCCGTCGAGATTAAAAGGATGCGGCGGTTGATGATCCTGCGGCAGGCTATGATACTCGGAGGCTTCATCGTATCCGGAATAATTTGCCGGAGTCATGTAGCTCTCCGTGGCGGCTTGGCTAACCCTTAAATCGCTCTCGTTGGTCCCTGTACCCGCGAGATCGTTGCCGCTCGTCAAACCTGCTCCACCCCCTTGGAGGTGTTCCGTTATATGGTGATTGCTGTAGTTCGCTGTCAAAAGATCAATCAAAATTCAATCGAGAATCGAACAATTATCCTTTCACGAAATCTTCCATATTTCTCACACTTTCTTCTCCTTTCTTTCTTTTTTTCTTTTTTTTTTTTTTTTTCATGGAAATACTTACACTCCGTTTTGAGCTGATTTAAGTTCCGTAGATGTATATACGCGTTGTTCGCGTTATTGTTATTGTTATTGTTATTGTTGCTATTCGGAGTACTGGAATGAGAGTTGGGCGCTTGAGTGTTATGGCTATGGGGTGGCGGCGAGGTTTCATCCCTCTGATTCTCGTCTTGGCACACGGGACTGCGTAAATGATTGTAACCTCCTGAAAAATATAAAAAGAGACGTTTATAATCTCGCGTCCACGCTCGTCCACCAGTTCCCTTTGTCTTTGATCGTCCAATTACTTAAACCACGATGACAGATCAATGCGATGTTAAAAAGTGATCGTAATTTATGGATTTTTCACGCTATATCTGAATCTCTGTCTGCCTATTTCTGCCTCTTCGTGAAAATATTTCTATTTCATTCGAAGAATTGCGGATCCCATCGATTCGATTTCCCATCGTTTCGACGATCTCGATCTCGCTGGAATCGTCGACGTGGTGGAAAATTGATCGGTGGAACCTGGGGGACTTGGACGGTGTCACGAGAGGTACGGAGTCTGCAGGGAGGAACCGCTGACACGTGGGCGGCGCGCATCTCGTCGATTGGCCCGAGCCAAACTCCGCCTATCCTCGACTTCCTTTCCTCGGCCACGAGAAACTCGTCGAGAGCGCGCGTCCATTACGGAGGCTGCGAAACCGGCTTCGTCCTTCTTCGATCGCTAACGAACGCGATAACGCTCGTAAAATATCAATCTGATCTCTCGATCTAGCCAAGATCGTGGAAAATCGAGTGGATTCGAAAGAAAAAGATCCCCCTTCTAAATCTTTTTTGGATTGGACGCTCGACATCTTTTTAACAATATGAAAACCATCATCGTATTACAAAGAATATCGTTTATTATCTTACACTCACATACACTTACGTACACTCCGAGCAGCACAAGGATGCGAGAAATCGGTAAAAGTTTCATTTGATTTATAAGAATATATTATCCCGTGACCAATTTCCACCACATTGCTCGTATATTTAATTAAAACGAAACGATTCGAGCAACAACGATAACACCGTATTTTCACTCTCGACTCGGTCGAGAGTGGCTGATAAGACCTGAAGGGGGATAATGCCGTCTCCGAATCCGCGAAGATAAAAATACCGCGCATCCGGTTTCGATTACGGAGTTTCAATGTACCGATAACGTTTCGTCGATCTTTCGAATTACTTATCTGAAATTTCTCTCCCCGAGAAGAATCTTGGGTATGCGGTGCATGCAATGCTTCGGATCATCGGGATCGCAATTAATTCTCGATAAAGTTAAATACAAATCAAACGGAATTGGAAAACTCATGTATACAGTTATTACACGCGATTACGTATTACAACACGTTCCCATTTATCGAATCGTATAAATTTAATCAAATTCTCTCTTTTTCGAGAGATATCTCCCCCTCCCCTCCGACTCGCTAATTATTCCGAGCAGTTTATTCGTGACCCGCCATTCCACGGCCATCCCCCGATGTCGTGAGGGACAATGGCTTCTGCCGGATTATCATAATCCGTCGGCTAAGCGTCGCGTTGCGTGAACAGTCGGAATTACAATGTGCACGATATGTGTGACCAGCCGACGTTCCCACACTTATCCTTTTTTTAACGGCGAGGAAAACAGGTGGCTACTCGACCCGTAACGAGCCAACCATCGTTCGCGACATGGTTAATAGATCCATTGCGTTAACGAACCTCCATCAAACAATATCTCTCGATCGGCAAGATGAATTAAGTCTTAATTAATTGTATCGTCGAGTATGCATTCAAGTAAATAATAGGCGAGAAATCGAGCTCATCGAATTTTACGACGGATTGAGGTTTCTCGTGATGTTGATGCGCGGATGATTTAACGTCGGTGAGCTTTACCTCTTTCGCTTACATCGTCCTTTAAAGAGATATTTTATAATAACAATATATATATAGCAATGAATATAACCTAATAATTTTATTTGTAATTTTCATCATTATCATCATAGGCGAGAAATCGACGGAGCGAGTTTATCAAATTTTATAGATTGAGATTTCTCGTGATGTTGATACGCGGATGATTTACTATGTCGGTGTAATTCTTTTTTACATCGCCATTAAGGGGGTATTTTATAATAACAATATATACAAGCTATATATATAATATAAGCTAGTAATTTTATTTGTAATTTCAATCATTATCATCATGTAACAGGCGAGAAATCGACGATTTACTTGACGTTGGTGAGCTTTACCTCTTTTGCTTACATCGTCGTTTAAGGGTGTATTTTGCAATTTTCGGGGATGAGATGAAGAACGAGGAAGAATGGAGTAAACGCGTGTCTGAATATATAAATTCTTCATAAAGGTATTTTTACATAACAATATATAGATATATAGTAATCAATATAAGAAGGTAGTAATTTTGTTTGTAATTTTCATCATTATCATCATATAATAGACGAGAAATCGACGGAGCTCGATTTACTTGACGTTGGTGAGCTTTACCTCTTTCGCTTACATCGTCGTTTAAGGGTGTATTTTGCAATTTTCGAGGATGAGATGAAGAACGAGGAAGAATGGAGTAAACGCATGTCTGAATATATAAATTCTTCATAAAGATATTTTTACATAACAATATATAGATATATATACTAATTAATATAAGAAGGTAGTAATTTTGTTTGTAATTTTCATCATTATCATCATATAGCAGGCGAGAAATCGATGGAGCGAGCTCATCGAATTTTACGGATTGACATTTCTCTCTAATGTTGATGCGCGGTGAGCTTTACTTCTTTTGCTTACATCGTCATTTAAGGGTGTATTTTGCAATTTTTGGGGATGAGACGAAGAAACGAGGAAGAGCAGAATAAACGCGTGTCTGAATATATAAATTCTTCATAAAGGTATTTTTACATAACAATATATATAGATATATATAGTAATCAATATAAGAAGCTAATAATTTCGTTTATAATTTTCATCGTTATCCGAGATTCGACACATCCTGAGAGCGACACGTTGAAGCATTGTGGAAAAAGAAGAAAAGAAGAAAGATCTGTTCACTCCAAAAAACAAAAGAATAGAGGAGAAAGAGAGAGATCTAATCTTTCCTCGCGGATACCGGCACGAACGATGATGGAAGAGTAGTGACTAGGCGCGGAATTATCACAAGTCCAGGCGGGTTTCTCATAGGTTGGGGGGGCAGCAAGTCGTTTCGAAGAACGTGGACGTTAATGGGGCCCAAGGGACGGACCCTTGCGCACACCACCTACACCTGCACGGGCTGGCGTGTAGCTGCACCTCGCACCCCATTTCATGGACGGTGAGCGTGGGAGTGCAGCTTTGAGTCGGCCCTCACGGCATGCCACGCATACGCACACGCGTACATACGCGGGGCACAGACATAAAACTGGTGAACACTTTGCCCATGTGCTTCTCCACGAGGTAAACGTTTTCATGCTACCTAAATGCACCCTCTTCTCGCGCTCCTTCTTCCATCTCCTCCGCCTCTTCTTCTTCTTCCTCTTCTTCTTCTTCTTCTTCCACCTCCTCTTCCTCTACTTCTTCATCTTCGTCGTCGTCTCGAACACCGCGACTCCGAAAGGGAGGAGGGCAACGAAACTATTCCGAAAATTCCTGAGCATTCAGGCCGCGCGTTTGTTCACACGGATGAACAATTGAAGCCGGAGCAACGATTCTTTTCTCCTCTCTCGTTCGTTTGTCTTGATCGTTTGTCTTTTTCTTCTTTTTTTTTTATACTCCTTCTCGCTCCTCTTTCTTTTTTTCTTTCTTTTTTTTTGTTTTCTTCTCTTTTTCGAGTTGAAGCAATGTGGCATACTCTCGATGGTATTTCGCGATTGGGATCTTTAAACTTGTAACCGGATGGGGACGTTATGTTATGCGCTCCGATCTTTCGATATTACATTCGTTTTTTTAAATAGTTTTTTAATAGTTTGGTATAGTATTAGATAGTTTTTAGTATACGATTAATTCCAAGTTCATATATTAATTCCAACGATTATGAAATAAGAGTTAAATATCTGTGCACGATCCATTTTCGTCATTCAATCATTTTGAACATTTCACAAGACGCAACGATTTTCAAATTTTCAAAAAGAAACAAAAGGCACACGTGCTCTGCTATAAAATTCAATCCAGAAGAAG
The DNA here is from genome assembly GCF_000469605.1 of Apis dorsata. Classification (NCBI taxonomy): domain Eukaryota; kingdom Metazoa; phylum Arthropoda; class Insecta; order Hymenoptera; family Apidae; genus Apis; species Apis dorsata. The sequence goes on along the minus strand of NW_006263651.1, from coordinate 493,305 downwards.
AAGAGATGGAAAAGAGAGAGAGAGAGAGAGAGAGAGAGAGGTTTCGAGGGTGTAAAAGTAGCCAGCCGCGTATCAGCTGTGGAACAGGTGCCGAGGGTAGGTCCGCGAGCAACGAGTAACGGCGAAGCAACGAAAGGCTGGCACGGCAAGCGAAACGTGGTCAGCAACGCCGGCCACGAGGCACGCGCCAAATCGAATGA
>NW_006263651.1:490603-492923 GCF_000469605.1 Apis dorsata | reverse complement strand
CGGCAGCCTGCACAGCTGCTGCGTGTAGTATATAAGTTAAGAAAGAGAGAAGGAGGAGGAGGAGGAGGAGGAGGAGGAAGAAAGAGAAAAAGAAGCGGACCGGCGGCCTCTTGAAAATTAAAACCTGCCCCGCGAACGCTTTCAACGCCGGAAGCCTATTATCTTTCTCTTTCTCCGGGGCCCACCGATCTCTTCTTCTGCTTCTTCTCTTGCCCCGTATCGGAATATTTCAGATACAACGGACTCGATTCGATTTTATTGGCGATTCTTGATCCATTCATCGACACAGATCTAATTATTCCAGAGTTTTTTCCCTTTTCGAGAGAGATCTCGTTTGGAAATTGATTTGATTTGATTTTTGCCCGATCGATTTTTTAATCCTTCGAGTTAATTTTAAACTTTGAAAGGACTTCAAATTGAATCAATTGGTTTTTTTTTTTATTTGGCTTTGATGCGATAGAAATCGAAGCAAATGGATCAGAACATGTATTGAAATTAATTAATACTCGAATATTAATACTCGATGATGGTTTGGTTAAATTATAGTTAATTTCCGAATGGTTGATTAAATATCCGTTAAATTATTTGTGAATGTTTCAACGAGTGATATTTAGCGAGTATTCTAAGGGAACATTGATTCTTGGAGAGGCCGAAGGTAAACACTCGGAGGAAATAATAAATTCGCGTTAGTTGCCATGCTCCGACTGCTACTACGTGTGCGAATAAGCGACGAGCTTCATTGTGAATTCAACAAAGACTCGAGGTTTTGGTCGTACCATCCTCGATGATTCTTTCTAATATTTTTTTTCTCTTCTATTAACTCGGTTACATTTTTCGACCACATCAAACGTGCCAAACAATCGTGACTAACATTTTAAAACAAGATAAAAGATCCAATTTATCGATATTTTAACGCGAACAATTTCTACAATAATTAAAAAGAATCTTCGATTTTTAATCTAAATCTAAAAACGGGAAACGAATAAGAGGAAAAATAATTGATTAAGAAACACACGTTACTTAATCCATTAGCCTCGATCGGCAAATTTTACTTTAAAAGATCCACGAGAATTGTTCGAAGAATCGAATTGATGGAGAACGATGTTCGAAAGAAAAAAGAAAAAAGAAGAAGAAGACGACGATGATGATGATATGATGATGATGACGACGACGACAAAGAAGACAATGTCGCGATGAAATTACGATGGCCAGGAACGCGAGAGGCGTGTGCGTAAGAACGCGGTGGCAATTGTACGATAGAACGAGGCTTGCAGAAAAATAAAAAAGAAGAAAAAAAAGTCGTCCTCGACGGCAACGAAATCGTGCATTGTTCGGTAGACCGGTGACCTGCGAACTCTCCCACACTCTGCCTGCGGCCTGCCTCCGCGACGACGAGACGGTGTGCGCGTGTTTTTTCAACCAAAACGACGCATGCTCGCGCGCACAATCACGCATCAACGCGAAGAAACGCACGGGAAATTTTTATACGCCATCGGCTCAACGAGAAAATTTTATATATATATCGATTGTATATTCGATTCGATAATTTAATTATTTAAAAATCTACTCGTTTCGTGATTTTTAAAAGTGTCAATTTTCGGTAAATATGACGTAAAAAGTTTTTGAAAGTTTTTTTTTTATTTTTAGATAATTTATCATAAGGATTTGTATTAAAGATTAAATAAGAAGATAGATGCAATAAGGGTTTTCTGGTAATAAATATCTATTGTTGTAATATGAAGCGTTTTCTAAGATTCTACGATGTAATTTTTCTATTCAAATTTTTCTATCTATTATTGCCTCGTCGAGATATTTTATTAAAAAAAATATCTTTTTACACGTACTGTTTAACTAAATTAAACTACATTCGAGTTTAATAATCCACGAAGATAATTGACTACAATATGACCATTCTCGCGCCTTTATTCGTAATGCATATTTATCATTTTTCCACGCTTCCGGTCGAGATTACCCGAACGGCGTTTCTTGCCTGTTTAACGCACGATTGTCTCTTCGAACAACTCTCATTTCCCAATAAACCTCGTTCATCTTTTCCCAAATACGTTCGATTCGAACGTTCGAAAACTTACACTTCGATGCAACGAAACGTTAAATTAAAATCGTCCCGATTTCCTTTTTTCGTATCGATTCGCATTCGCACGAAATAACCTGAAAAATCATCGTCCATCACGCACCATCCTCGAACCAGTCCAGTTTCATCGCCGAAAACGATCGACCGCTCGTTTCCATCGAGGCGATACCGCAATAATTACACGGTTGCGAATTCACTGCGGTGCTCGTTCGATCCCCTTCCCTCCCT
>NW_006263651.1:488915-490487 GCF_000469605.1 Apis dorsata | reverse complement strand
TCCCTCTCTCTCTCTCTCTCTCTCTCGCGCTATCGCGGTGCGAGGTTATATCGCATGCGCGATATATCGAATCGCCTCTTCAAATCCGATCGCAGCGATCCGTGGCCGCGGACCGTGCAATTCCGACCTTGCACGCCACGGTACCAGGTTTTATTGGCAATTTAGCATCGGGCCACACCTAGGCTACGAGGCGACGTGCATCGCGAACAAAAGAAGCCCCCGCGTTAAAAATAACGATATAGTTACGGATCATTATGCGGCCGGGCACAACGATTATTATCGATCATTGCTTCTAACCTCTCTCTTCTCTCCTCGTCCGTAATGTTGTAATTCCGCGGTATTTTTTTCCAATCGAATTACACTCATTGGAATATCTTTCAATCGTTTGTCATACTTTGTATCAAACAAATTTTATATTTTCAACTGATGCACAATTAAGAAAGAAATAGATTATACGATGGTTTTGCGATATATTTTTACAACAGCGAAACGAAAGTATCGTTTTTCAACGTATCGTTTCGGAATTAATACATTTCACGTTATTATTTCAATCTCGATTTTTCGAGTAAGAAATGGCTCGTTTGATGGTGGCCAAATGGATAAGCGCGAATCCGAATCGCCGTTTTACATTCAACGTTTTCGTGTCTCGTCACACCGGTAATGCACTTTAATGCAATCGTAGACGATTGACCTTGGTCAAATGGCCAATTAACCGCACATCGTGGTGGCACGAGCGGCACGAGTTGGCTGAACGAGACGCGTTAACCATCATTGACCGAAAACTTTGATCCCCGTGGACGAAGATTGACCCTTAGAACGATGGATGTTGGCGAACATCGATCGAACGTAGAATGTGTTTGCGTGAACGAATTAGAAAAGGTATTCGTTACCGAATTATAATTTATTATTGCGATTATTCCTCAAAACGATATCGTCCATTTATATTATCGTGCATAATCATTCTTTTCAAAGAATAATATATTTTATCCAAACTAACCACTTTATCCAAATCCTGATATATCTGAAACACGAATCCAAGAAAATCGTTTCTCGAAACCTCATGATTTATCGATTAATCGATATCCTAACTAACTATTTTACCTAATTATTTGACCTAAATCACTCTTTCCAAACTCGTGGAAACTAGCAACGGATAAAACCATCCACAAATTTCAAATTACACGTTACCAAGAGAAACGAAATTCCTCGACATCCAATCCAACCCCAACGTCCCCGACATCCCCCAAACCTCGATCGAAACGCCTTCCAGATACCTCCTTCGAAACCCAAAAGTTCTCCAATAACTAGAAGAGAATTCGTCGTTGGTGTACCTGGCGTATGAGTAGTCGCGTCCAAGGTGACCGGCGGCATGCCGGTGTTCCTCGCGATCGCGTGCTGATGCGGATGCTGGTGGTGAGGATGCGTGAGGGGGTCGGTCTCCTGGTAAGAGGGGTAATCGGCGTAGAACGGTTCGTGGCCTGTCATCAGCGTGTCGAGCATGTGGAGCACCATCTCCGAAGATGCAGCGGGGCCGCTACTCGTCGCCTGACCGAGTAGATGATCCGAATGGTT
>NW_006263651.1:487742-488491 GCF_000469605.1 Apis dorsata | reverse complement strand
CCGCCGTGACGCCCCTCTGATGATGATCCCTCTTCGCCCGATTCTGCCGCCGCTTCGCTCGTCCACGCGCGCCTACTCGCGCCGATGCACGCGCGCATTCGTGCGACCGCTTCCCTCGCCGTCGCCCGCCGTGTCGGTGTCACGGAACGAGCAATGGATACGGGAGACGAACGATCAGGATTTCAGGACGAGCATGAGATTCGTTCGCTCGTGGTGCTGGCTTCGAGGTATAATAAACGTTGCACCTTCGCGATTCGCATAGCTATTAATATAATCCGTGACGCGTTTCTGGAGGGGGTTCTTTCTTGCGTATTTATAGATATACGTGTGTGTGTGTATATATATGTATATATTTCACTTGTTTTCGGAGTCGTGGTCAATGAAATTGGTCGAGAGTAAGGTACACCGGTGGTATCCTTGGTAAAACGCACTTTTCGCGAAGAAATGGAATCATCGATGGTATTCAGCGAACATCGTCCCGACACCAGAGATAGCGTGTTTATCCACTATGGGAGAGGGAAGAGGGGAGGGTATCACAGAATTGCAGTAGGTGAATTTAGGATCATTTCAAGGATGGGGTACACTTCGACACGGTCTCTGTTCATCTGACTCGATACAGTTACAGTTTTCTTTGCACTTTTTTATTTTTTTCTTTCAAAACACTGGGGGAAACGGAGCGATCGTCTACGCGCACAGAAGGATTTAGATCCGATTTAGATCGGATAACGGCGGCGAGTATTCCAAGCACG
>NW_006263651.1:484189-487713 GCF_000469605.1 Apis dorsata | reverse complement strand
GCGGCGTTTCGCGCAACAGGTGTGCCACGGGAAGCACGGGAAGCAGCCACCACCCTCGAGGGACAAACCCCCCTTTTCTCTTCTCTTCTATCCGGATCCAATCTTCCGATCGAGTAAATGCACCCCGGTCGCTTTTCGAGAACACCGAATAATCTTCTTCGCCACTATATGTATCCACACTATGTAGGAGAGAACTAAAAGTCGTGCTAACACTTGAGAACCTCTCGAGGAGAGAGTCCTCTTTAGACAAAAAAAAGAAAAAAAAAATTACACCGGTTCGCGGAAACTCGAACACCGAACACCAACAGGGACGAAAAGTGAGGGGAGGGGGAAAGAAACGATCGCGATTTCTTTCTTTTTTTTTTTTTTTAACAACACAGCAGGACAAAAATATCGAAGGAAGAAGAAGAAGAAGAGGCGCGAATCGTGAATCGTAGAAGAGATGCCTGGCTTGCCTTCCTTCTCGCGTGCACTCTCCACTTGACGTGAGCGCGCGTGTCACTGTGACGAAGCGCCGCACCGTTTCCGCTCTCTCCGGTTCTCTGCACCGACCTCCCTTCCGTCCCTTCCCCTCCCACCCTACCCTCCGCCCCGCCACGCGCGAACCTTACCCCCTCCCTGCCCCACGGCGAGATGCGATTCAACCAGCTGCGTACTGCGTTTTCGTTCGCCGCCACATTGCCGCTCGTTGCTACACACGGAATGGCCCGTTGGTGGGGGAGATGGCGCGCTGGTGGGGGATAAATACGGAACCCGCGGTGGGGACACGGGGAGCCGTGGTGGGGATAGCGGTGAGGAGGGGTTCACAAACGCCCCCTCGAAGCTTCAACCACCTGCTGCCACCGAAACGCGATATTTTCTGCGCGATTGGGAACGTACTTCACGGATTTTCCGCGATTGTATATCATTCGCGGAAATGTGGAAGCTCGAAGTAGTTCGAAAAGGGGGGGGTTCAAGATTCGAGATTAACAAGATTCGTCGAGAGTTTCGAGAAGGAGCGAGATAACGTTGGGATCCTTTGGAAAACTGTCGATACTTTGGAAGATGGATTTCTGGTTTAATCTCGAGAGAAGCGCGTCGATTTATTATAGCGTTGAGTCACTCTCAATGGATACTCGGAATTGGTTCGTTTACGGGAAAGCGTTACGGGATGAATGGTTTCACGCTTATGCGTTATGTGGCTTCAATGGTACGACCATTAACCGCGTGCCTTCGTTTATGGGCAAACGTAAATTAGAAATGACGAGAGCCGTGAATTGGATGGAATTGGGTCCACTTTTAAAGGGCGGCTGGTGGTGGAGGTATCGTAAACTTGGAGGCCCAATTATTGTAATGATCACGATGATATGTAAGTGTACTCGGTTAACAAAGGCGAATGCAAGTATATAATTGTTAAGGTGCGATTTTAGCGATGTCGCGTATTACGGGAACATCTATCGCGATTCTCAATCTACGTAGTTTCAACGAGGAATCTCGTTTCTCGCTCGACGCTTTAGAACCGCGCCTCTGTTTACGTTGCGCGACTAATTGAATTTTAATTCTACGCTTAACACTCCCGTCATTTCCGCGAAAACCACCCGGGAAAGCCGAATTCAACAACTTATAACAACGTGAATCGTGTAATTTCGTTTGAAATATTGGACTAGAGATAACATCGAAATGTTTCCGAATATTTTTCTCGCTATGTCGAGTCTTTCGTCCATACTTTAACAACATCCTCAACTGATCGAAAGATAAACGTTTTCATTAAATTTACCAACAAACTGCAACTGTTCAATACGGAATCTATTAAGTTAACATGTTCATCACACATACAACAGATTACTCACTTAAACACCTATTTCAATTTCAAGAATTTAAAAAAAAAGAATCATTTCTATCACAATTCCCCTTTCTCATTAAAGGACAAAAATACGTTTAAAAAATAAAGAAAAATTACTTTTTAAATGAAAAATTATCCTCTGAAGAATATTTCATATATGATCATTTTACTTTTACAACGTAACAATGATAAAAATAAGGGAAATATCTAACAAGATGGAGCAGTAGAAAAAAAAAAAAAAGAAGAAGCGATAGAGGCGACGCGTGGTGATACATACGGTTATAACACGAGGTCGCAACTCGAAGGGCCTAGCCTATTTTTGAGAGGGGGCTGGCTGGGGAGGCGCAGAGAGACCGGATGCTAAGAGAGGCGAGGCAAACGGGGGTTTCTCTGTTCGGCGGGCTCGCACGTGATGCAGAGGGGACCGGAAGCGCTCACTCCCCTACGCCTCGTGCCTCTCGCTTCTCGTATAGTCCGCCGGCAATAGTAATGGGACTTACGAGCATCGCACAATAAGGACACGAGAGTTCGATGCGCCTTGTGCCTTCGTTTCTCCGCACGATTTTACCGTTCGTGCGCCAGTTCCCGCTTCTGTTCTGTTCTCGCCTCTTTGCCTTCGTTTCTCCTCTGTCTCCTCTCTCCTTTCTGCCTCTATCCTCCGCGCCTCCCCCACTTTCCTCTGTCCCTTCGCCCTCCTTTCCCTGTCTTTCACTGTCCCTCGACTCGAGCCAAGGGGGTTGCCTCGGCGATTCCCCATTCTCTGACTGGAATTGTTTCTCGAGAGTTGACAGAGTTTGGAACTAGTTCTAGCTTGTAAAGAAGTTTCGATTGGAAATAATCGGGAATGTAGAGAGAGAGAGAGATCTGGAAATAATAGATTATCGGAAGATTCGACCCAAAAATAGAAATAACGAGGAGAGAATCGAACTCTTTTATGTATTTGGAAAACTCTGTTTTGAAATCTCTTCTTTCTAGTGAAATTCAGAAATCCTCAGAATTAAGAAAAATTGGAAAACGATCGAAGACCGGTTGGTGGAAATTTTTAAAATGGGGATACTTTCAGAAGAGGAAAAAGAAGAAGGGAGGGGGAAAAAAAAAAAAAGAAAAAGAAAAGAAATCGTGGAGGTATCGATAATACCTGGTCATAATGGAGGTTCGTATCGTAACGTACTCGCCTCTAAAAGCGGTCGTACAAGATCTTACAAGTTTCCTCTCCCTTCCTCCTCGCATCTGTTCGATTTCGAACGCTCTCGAAGTGAGCAACAATACCCGTGACACGCACGCACACGGAGGGAAGCGGGAGCCCGGTTCGAGAGAGGCTGCATTTAAGGGTGCATTAAGGGAGGAGCACTCGAGGACATTATAAAACTATCTCGCTCCCCGGAATATTGGGGTAGGACTCCTCCCTCCCTCCTTTCACCGCTTGTTGCCTCGGCTTCCGGTTGTAACGTGAGCTCGCACACGTTCTATTCCTCTCTTTCTCCCTTCCATCTTCCCCTCCCTCCATCCCCCTTTCTTCTCCTATACTGTCTATATCTATCCATCTCTATTCACGTTTCTCTCCTCTCTGAAACGAGCCACCAATCAACGATCAGCAGGAGGACGAAAACCACGAGGCAAGGAGAGAATTACTACGACTTACGAGGACGACGACGATGACGACGACGACGACGACGACGACGACGACGATGACGATGTACGA
>NW_006263651.1:476004-484006 GCF_000469605.1 Apis dorsata | reverse complement strand
AAGGGACGAAAAAAAAAAAAAAGAAAACATATACATATACACAGCGGTCGTGTCGTGAGTTCTGAATGAGCCAGAGGCTTTGTAGGCCCCCGAGGCGGTGTACGAACTATGAATGAACGAGTGAATGAATACAACCTGCGCCAACAACCATCATCCATCCCCTCCCCTCCTCTGCACGCCTTTTTCCCTTTTCGCTTCATCCCTCCACGACGATCCTCTACTTCGCAGGATCCTTCATCCCCGACTAGACGCTTGTTCCACGTTGGCCTCGCGCACAATTCTCCAATCGTGGCGCATGCTCGTTTCGATCTCCTCGCACCCCGACTTTACGCAACCACTTTACTTACTTTTCGCCCCCAGCTTTCTTAGAAATCTTTCGAAGCTTTCTTAGAATTAGACATCGATTGTCGAAACGAAACTCTGGTTCTCGATTCTTCGACAATTTTGAAATAATAATTTTTGAGCTACGCGAAGGAATATATGTAGTATAATTTAGTTATTCGGTTAACTCTATGGCACCTTGTGAAATTCTAATTACGTATGCGGGAGGGAACCGTTTGGAAAGCTACACGCGGTGTAATAATTTCTTACACCATCTTCGATCTTCTTCTTCTCTTTCAAAAGATATCGATCTCCCCGTTTAAACGAATCGAAATCCACTCCATTTCCGACTCGTTCCAGTGACATCCAATATCCTAAATATCGAGCAACCCTTCGACCCGTTCCCCAGATGGAGAGGAGGTCGATCGATCTCTCCTCCACACGCGCGGTTTAAAGTCGAAAAGCAGGGAGGAGAAAAAGGACGAGAAGAGGAGGACGGGGCGCGGAGGACACGCAAGCGCGAGGAAGGAGAGCGATCAAAATGCCGTGTGGCCAGTTAGTTATCACGCGGTGGTTGCTTAACAAATAATCATTGTACCGGTCGGCACGATTGACTAACCTTTCCATAAACGTAGCGAATGGCGTCACGATGGCCGTGCCTTTTTTGGCCAGGTGTCAGTAAACCGTAGGGAATCGCTTTTGCGCGCACGGGATTCGACACCGGCTTTTAATTTATGCACAAGCGGCCGCCGTGTTCGTGCACGTGCGACGCGTATACGTGACCAACGGAAACAACCATCATCGTCAAACGTTATCCTCGAAAAGTATCGTCGTCGTGGTCGAATCGAATTTTGAAAATCGAATTTTGGAAATGTTCTTTTTTTTATTAGGGCTCGATTCGATATTCGAGGAATTCGAGAATATCTAAAGTATCGAAAGATGGAAGCTCGAAATTGTATTTGGATTCTTTCAGGATTTCGAAATATTGTTTTATCGGTTAGATGGTCTGTTGAATTACGATATGAATCTTCTTCGTTACTTCTTTTTTTTCATTGATATCGATATCGAAATCAGGATCAGTAAGAATTTCTTGGTTCGACATTGGAATTGGAGTCGTGTTAACAAAAATTGCATCGAATTTCGAAAATATCGCGATAGAATTTTCTAAATCTTGTTACCAGCCTCTGTTTCGAGTAACGAATTAACGAGACGCTATTTTTTTCTAACTTAAAATTCGACGATGTATTTCACCGATTAAAGCAAGATATTGGCAATAAGATAAGATCGGTTTGATTATATTATTCTCTTCTGATGAAAAAGAAAAAGGAGAGGAGGGGGGACGAAAGATTTCGCGAATTCCTCCATCGAGATTGGCGAACTGTATCGCGATACGCGCGTGCAAGTATAGAACGTGTCGTTGCAAGACGACCAACACAGGCGACCGTATAATAGACTCATTATTTCTGCTTGCCGGAGCACCGTGTTACGTTATGTATCGCGGCTGTTCGAGGTCTCTGGTTCGACTCTCGCTCATCCTCGCTTTCGACCTCCTCCTCATGGAACCGATGCGTTACGTTACCTCGTGCACAAAACGTTCTCCAACGTTTTCCACCCGAGGGATCCTCGCATAATTCGTCCGTTTATTCCAACCGTTTATTATATCGTCCGTTCGATCGCCTCGGATCGTTGTAAAGCAAACAAATCCTACAACCTTCCACCGATCGCTGAATCATCATCGCCGGTGAATACGATTGTTCGATTTCGCGCGCCAACAATGAAAATTAATTTCGTCGCGACAATTCTCTTCTTTTACTTTCTTATATTCCTTCACCCTTCTGTAATATTTTTCGATATTCGATCGAAGCGGAGAGAGGCTTACGATTTTTATGATGTAGAATATTTATACGCATTTATGCTATATTTAAACGCGTAATAAATAAAGTAGAAAGTTTCTGTAAGAGCAAGCGTGTTCTATTGTATGCAAAATGGACGAGATATGCAAAAATATATAAAAATATGGTAAAGCGCGAGTTTATGATGATATTATAAATCGCGTTGAGATAAAACATTTTCAATAGAAAATTTCCATCATTTTATCTTTGCTATCGGCGAAGAAAGATTTTCATTTTCGATATCGATAGGTTAATAATAATTAAAAGGAGGGATCGCGTTCGACCGCGTCGAACAGTTGGGTCAAAGTCCGAAATTGGGAAGGGAGTGATCGGGAGGCGGATTTTTTTATTGGACTAAACGCGAGGATGTCGAGAGAGGCAACGGAGGCCGGCGTCGTCTCCATTGTCCGCGGCGAAGCGTGCAGAGGGCCCGACTTTCCCTCGTTCACCCACGGTCACTGCTGCAATGACGTAAGGCCCCCGGCTAGGTAATTGTTACCTACGCTACGAACGCTCGCCTCGTAATGCTCTCCCGTGTTCCTCGCTTCTATTCGACCCGAGCACACTATTCCCTCCTCCCTCCACCACGCGCGTCATCCATGTGTCGCCGATTCCGCGCGAGCGAACCTTCCAAAACTTCCCCCTCCCTCCCAATTTTCCTCCAATTTTTCGAAATTAAATTTAATCCAGTGGAATAACTTTTTTTAAATTAGAATCGAAGCGATCTTCGTTTGCTCGGATATGCTCGATCTAATTGCTATCCTTAATAGAATCGAACCAGTCGATTGGAGGATCGATTTTTAGAAATTAAATTTAAGGAAATCCAGTGGAGTAATTTTTAAATTAGAATCGAAGCGATCTTCGTTTGCTCGGATATGCTCGATCTAATTGCTATCCTTAATAGAATCGAACCAGTCGATTGGAGGATCGATTTTTAGAAATTAAATTTAAAGAAATCCAGTCGAGTAATTTTTAAATTCGAATAGAAACGATCTTCATTTGTTAGACTTAATTGCTGANAGAATCGAACCAGTCGATTGGAGGATCGATTTTTAGAAATTAAATTTAAGGAAATCCAGTGGAGTAATTTTTAAATTCGAATCGAAGCGATCTTCGTTTGCTCGGATATGTTCGATCTAATTGCTATCCTTAATAGAATCGAACCAGTCGATTGGAGGATCGATTTTTAGAAATTAAATTTAAGGAAATCCAGTGGAATAATTTCTAAATTCGAATCGATCTTCATTTGTTCGACTTAATTGCTGATTAATAGAATCGAACGAGTCGATTGGAGGATCAACTTTCCGAAATTAAATTTAAGGAAATCCAGTGGAGTAATTTCTAAATCGAAGCGATCTTCATTTGTTCGATGTAATTGCTATCCTGATTAACAATAGAACGAGTCGATTGGAGGATCCAATTTCCACGATCAACTTTTCGAAATTAAATTTAAAAAAATCCAGTGGAATAACTTTATGCATCGATTGGAGGACAATTTCCACGTCCAACTAGCAAGAAGAAAAATAGGAAAATGAACGACGAGAAATCGTGGTCGAATGAATGAACGAGACCTCGATTTGCTCCCTCGAATTTTTCCATTGTTCGTCCGTGGAACGGCGAAGTCCTTCGGCTGAATGAATTGCGTCAAGAGTCGAGAGCCGATGAAAACAGCGGAGAATAAGGTGAATCACGTCGGTTTGAATTGCGCACCGCGAATATATCGCAATCCGCCAACCCTTCGCCCCGTGCTGCGAGTCTCGGTTAATGAGCCGACTTCTTCTTCTTCTTCTTCTTCTTTTTCTTCTTCGAGAGGATCGCGGAAAAATGGTGGGTGAAATCGTCGCTCGCCACCCGCTCCCCCTCTCCACGACGAGGAACGAGGATCAGCAGGACTGTTGAACGAGAAGGCGAACGCAACGACGATAATGAGAGACTTGTGGCAACACGTGCAAACGCGGGGAGATGGTATCACCCACCCTGACGTAACAATGAGAAACTCCTCCGTGCGCCCGCCACTCGCAACGCTTTCCTTAGCCCGCAATCGGGGAAATAAATAAATCGGCTTGTCGCACGGTGGACTTGCTCTTGCAAGTCTCCTCCGGTCAGCGTTTCCCAACTTGAAAATACGAAATAGTAGCATCGTCTCCTCCATCGCTTTGGAATCTCAATATATCGGAACGAGTATCGGAGTACCCATATGGTTAGAACGTGAAGTAAGATGGTTCGGGCAGAGAGGTTCAATTAAGATTCGTTCCTTGGAATCGTTCGGAGGTGGAGATTTACGCTTACAATTCCTCGAAGGAATTGGGTGGGAAAGACGGATCGGTTGGGAAACGCTGCGAGAGATTTACACCGAATGTCACTCCGTCTGCCTACACCTGACGCGGACAACGACAACGGAATTTCAACGTTCGTATCGTCGGCCGCAGTTTTACACAGGGAGAATCGAGGGGAAGACGAAAAAAAGACAAGGAAACAAACCTTGTACCACCAGGTTCAACCCCTGCTTCCTTCTAATTTATCGCCTCGCGTCCGACGAGAACCTATGTATATCTTAACCTCGATACAACAAAGATCCAGAGATCTTTCAACGTTAATCGATCGATACCTTGGAACGACCAGTGTCTCATTTCCATGAATTACAACATCGAGTATTATATCGACGCGAATCCCTGTGTACTTTCCACTTACATACACTCGCGTACACCGATCGAAACAGAGACAGAGAGAAAAGAGAGGAACAGAGAGAAAGAGAGAGAGAGAGAGAGCCTCGTTCTATTTCTATGGAGGAGAAACGGAGGAGAGAGGATAGAAGAAACAGAAAGAGAAACAGAGAGAGAGAGAGACTTACCATCGTTATGATACTGTCTCGAGGGCAGAGAGACCGAGGCGGAAGGTGGTTGCAACGGGGCCCCCGCTTGGTTTCCGCCGTTTTGCGGGCCCGACGAGTTCGAGGTTGCGGAACTCGCTGGCGTCGCTGGACTCTTGTGTTCCGGCGTCGCGACCTGATGACCACCGCCGCCGCCGCTCTGGTATCCCAAGAAATCACCTAAATCTGGCACGCATACGCTTTCGTACATGTTGCCCGCCACGTTCTCCAGAGAGGCCTTCGCCGCGTCGACATCTGGATGGAAAACGGAACAAACTTTCCTCAGTTCTGCCACCATTTTCCGCGATCACTTTTTTTTTCTTTTTTTTTTTTTTTAATAGTCGGCGATCCCTCGTCCTTCGCGCGACAATCCAAAGCAATTTTTCCATCGCACTTTCGGATGGGAAATCGAAAGGATCGAAATGGAAGAATCGAAAGGAACGAAGAAAAAGGTCGAAAGAGGAGGGGAGGGGTTTAAATTTAACGCAACGCCTGCTCTCGAGCAGGGCATTCGAATTCTGAGCTTTTTGTAATCGAATATCGATGATCGAATGACGGATAAGAAATAATTGGGAAGTTTGACAAAGTTTCGACGAAATATTGTTCTGTCCAATTAATCCAATTCGAGCGATATTGTTTACGATTGATGCGTTTTGTTTACACACAGGTAGCGGCGGAGCGACGCGACGAGCATTGGGGTAATTAATGCTCGCGGTTACGCGATTATAGAATTCCGTGTCATTAAGCCAATTACGTTCACAGCGAGGCGGCGTTAGCCGCGCGTGCAAAGCCTCACTCGGCTCCCTCCCTGCTTTTTTTTACCATTCCCGTGTACAAGAGCGAACATAATCGTGACCAACGATCTTACCCGTGCTTCGTTATTATTACGTCCATTATTGCGAAGGAGACGATTGCCGTGATTCATCAAACCAATTCCTATCGTTTCAGAGGGGCGCCAATACGAAACTCGACCAACCCCTTTTTCCTTCTTCTCACTCTTCATCCTCAAATTTTCTATCTTCTTCTAAACGAAAGAAAAGCCAAATTTCTTCTCTGTCCTCCGAGACGAAAGTTTCGAGAGGAACCAACTCTCCCTCTGCCTCTCTCTTCGAAGAGAACGACAAGACGTAGCCTCGAATTTCTTTCCTTCCGAAATCCGGGAAGAAAAGAAATCTGAGGGAGGGAAGAAAAGGAAATCCAAGGTTGCGCAAAAGTCACAAGAACGAAACGACAGAAAATGCGTTTCGCCTGCACGATTCGATATCGTGTATACGCGTGCATCGTGGAGGATGCGGCTTTTTAGTTTCTACTTTTTTTTTTTTTTTTCTTTCTTTCTTCTTCTTCTTTCTTCCTTTTTTTTTTTTCACGGCAGAGATATTTCCTAATATCCGTTCTCGTTCGCGGAATCAAAGCGATTACCCACGCTATGTCGCGTCTACACGCGTGCACCAACACACGCGGTTGGTAGCAGCGATTGGTCGCGGGTCACGAGCCTTCTTCCATTGTTCCGCCGTTGTATGAAAGAATCCCGATAAAAATATATATGTATACACGTATATATTTGATTCTCGACATCGAAATTGTGATTTCGTTCCATGTAGATTATTACGCGCTACTTTGTTACTAACTTTCTCTCTCTCTCTCTCTCTCTCTCTTTCTCTCTTTTTTATATCGAGCGTATCTGCTCTATGATGCACACTCTTATCTGAAATAATTATCCTGACTCGTTTCGTTACGGAGCCTTTGCTCATTGTTTCCCGATAACCGAGATATCTGTATCGGTTTATTCTTTTTTCCCCCTTCTCTCTCTCTCTCTCTTTTACATTTAGAATTATATACGCACAAGCGTATCGTTATTTATTTGTTATTTATTTATGCTAATCGAAAGAGAAAAAAAATGAAACATTTATTCGATTTATTTATACGATACGTTGAATAATCCTCCAGAGTCTATCGAATCCATAATTAATTGGTCACGCGATGAGAAGACAGAAGGACAATAATGATAATAAAAAAAAAAAAAAAAAAGGAAAAGAAGAAACGTCTCGGATGAAAATCGGAAATTCGTCGTGTCTAATCGGGCCAACTCGATCGAATCGCGATTTCCACGCCGATCTGACGACACGAATAATCGATCAGGAAGTACGGGCTTTTACTTAACGGGGAATTAAATCACGGGTGAACCTCCGCTTCCTGCCCCGGAATCATTTTCATACCACTCGGCCTCCTCTCTCACCCTTCTCGCGTCCTTCCTCCTTCCTGTCCGCAACGCCGAAGATGTACAAGTTCCAAGGAAACTGCCCTCGCTCGATACACGATACGAACGGATAATCGAGATCGATCGGCGGGAGATCCACGATCGTGGGAGAAAGGGAGAAGCCGGAGAAACTTGGTTTCGCTCGACTCGATTTATCGATCATTCCCCCGATTATTACGCACAATGCCTTGCGATTAAAAAATTAATCGTAAAAATTTCCAATATTCAATTTTTCTCTTTCCAAAAGGGATCTCCGCGAATAAATCCATCTCCATCTCTGAAAGGTATCATCTTCTTCGTATTCAAAATTTGCCGTACACGTGCACGTCGATGAGAAGGAAAATGGAAGGTACAATAAATTGAAAAATTTCGATCGATCGAGGATAGATTTGGAAAGAGAGGCACCTTTGTGTGGGAAGATCTATGCGACTATGAATGAAAGAAAAGGAACAACGCTCATAGAAAAAGGTGCAAGCATTATCCTCGTGCCACGATTTCCACCCTCTTCCCGAAAAAAATCGCCCGAAGAATGCTCTATCTCGTAATCGGAACACGAGTGGTTGCACGCACACGCTTTGACAACACGCGCACGCACACGTATAGGTGGCGGTCCGAAAACCGCCTAAGTGGCCGAGGCAATGGCACGGGAGCATTCTGGCGGGC
>NW_006263651.1:475831-475997 GCF_000469605.1 Apis dorsata | reverse complement strand
GATATCCGGAATGGGAGTTTCTATGCCGCGCGTCTCTTTTTTCCCTCCCCTCCCCCCCCTTATTCTCTCCTTCGTTCCAAATAAAAAGTGCCGATTCAACGCTTCGAAAACACACCGAACGTGCACAGAGGGAAAGAGGATATACGCCCGTCTCCATCTCCTCGTC
>NW_006263651.1:473131-474640 GCF_000469605.1 Apis dorsata | reverse complement strand
TATATATATATATATATATTTTCCAATATTTTTATCTATTCCAAGAAATTATATAGGTGTATAGATAGGCCTCGAATTGAAATTGTCGTGAAAATTGGACGCGGAATGTTTTCGAATGGATTGAAAATATAATAGAGAGAGATATCGTTGGAGAGTTTCTCTATTAAATAATCATTGAGTAACATTGACACGCCACACCCGTTTTATTAATTTATCAAAGTCGATGCGTAATATATCGACTAATCGACCAGGAATTTCATCCATATTCATATGGAGAGAGAGAAAAAAGAGAGAGAGAGAGAGAGAAAGGAATTTTTGAATTGTGAATTATTCCAATTGTATCAACAATCTTCTACGATCGATATCTGAAGAGATAGGGGAAATGGTGGCGTATATATATATATATATCGATGAGATCGGGTCAAAATCAATTCATGGCCGATAAATGATAAATTCGTTAAATTTCGTCGAATAAAAAGTAATTTTATTATCGTCGATTATTTAAAACCCGGTGACTAATCACGTTTTTTTCAATGCTTTCAAACAGGAAACGATCGATATCTATTCTAATGAAACGACCGGTTCTAATGTTCACATCTCTCATGATAATTTTTTCTCTTTTTTTTCTCTAATTATTATAATAAAATCGTTATCGTTCATTTGTATGCAAGTTACGATGGAATATCTTATTGCTTAACTCGCTTAGTTTATCGAAAGAAAAAAAATATATATATATAACACATATAACATTTTAACGCGTTAAAGTTTTAATTTACTTTGTTAGGGAAAAAATTTTGAAATTTTCAAAACGTCTGCCCAACGTTTCTAATACAATCGGCGAAAAAAGAAATTGTGAGAAGAAACAGGTCAACGAATGAGATCACCGATCGGATAAATCAATTGGTTGTGTCTCTAATAATAAAACTTTCGAGAACAGTGCGAAACTTTTGAATTTTCTCCGGGATTCTATTCCTATTTCTATCATTTCGATATCCACTTATATATAGATAGATATCGATTGTAATATAGATTGTAAATATAATAGGGAGAATGGTTTAACCGCGTACACGATTTTAACGAAGCGACGATGGAAAAAAGAAAAGAAAAGAAAAGAAAAGAAAAATAGTGGGGCACGAGAGGAAAGATTACGAGGCGAGACAAAGGCTTTTCGAAGACGAGAGAGAGATATCGCGTCGGGTTGACGACATGATCGGTGCTCGGGCCCGGCCATCTTTGGTAGAAGCAATACCGAGAAACATTGGAATGTCCCATTTGAGGTGCGCGCCCATATTTGCACGCGTGTCTTGCATTGTTTCGCGGTATCTTCCACGCGTAAAAGTACAGTTCGGCTCATAATGCAAACAGAAATTACGACGAACTCCCCTAACGCGAGGCCTTCTTCCTCTCTTTCTCTTCGCCTCGTGCGCCGTAAGAATTCGTCGAAACGTGCGCAAACGAACCCATTATTACCTACTGCCCTCCGCAATTATATTAATACTTTCACTTTTT
>NW_006263651.1:468110-473013 GCF_000469605.1 Apis dorsata | reverse complement strand
CCGCAATTATATTAATACTTTCACTTTTTTCTTTCTTTTTCTTTTTTTTTTTTTTTGGTTTCGAATCGATGCAAATATTTCTTTTTAAATTTCGTTTATTTTTATTTCTTTAACTTCTCTTATTTTAGGGGCAGGGAAAAGAGAGTAATAATAAGAATTGTTGATCTTTCGGAGTGGATATCCTTGAGAGTCCGTTCGACTCGACGATATCCAGAGAATTTCACTCTTGAATATAATCGTTTTATACGGACGACGAAATGGAATTTTCGAAAGTCTAGCGTTCTTCTTTATTTCTAATTTCTGCGAATTATCTACCATTAACAAGATTCTCTTACAAACATTTTCAAGTAACGCAAGATGTATTCAAAATATTTCCTTAATTTTTAATTCTCGTACGAACTCGAAAGTCGTCTTAACGCGAAAATTTACTTCACGGAATACAATTGCCTAATAATAATCTGAACACTCTCTCTCTCTATATATATATATATATACATATCAAGATACGATCTCAAAATCACGGGTACTCATTAAGTAATCGCGGATGGGAATAGAGAGGAAAAGAAAAAGAAAAAAAAACCTCTTTCAACGATCCGTTTTGTAAAATTAAAAAAGAAAGAAAGAAAGAAAGAGAAAACCGACAACAAAACGCTTTTACATACGACATCAAAACTCGCTAATTAAGCAATCGTATATAACGGAGACGAAGAAAACGAAAAAGTTTCTCCCGATTACTCCGCTCGCCGTATACGCTTATTACACGAGTTTTGAAACAAGAATGGGCTGGTAGAGGCAACTTTTCGTTTCTTTCTCGATAATCTTCTAACCGGCGGCGTCTGCATACTCCTCTCTCTCTCTCTCTCTCTCTCTCTCTCCGGGCGATGATAATGCACGGCGAAGAATAATCTAATGTAATACAGGACTTTTAACTCCCACCCGCTGTTTCACCTTATCTACCGGCCGATTACGTCGTAGGAAACTAATTGCCTAGATTAGCCTATTGCGGTGCGCTTGATTAAAAGCTGTGCAAGCGAACGAGAGGCAGCGTCCCGAGATCCTCCGCGCCTCTGGTCTCGCGATACCACGCTCCGTAATCGCTTCTACCCTCGCGCTCCAATATCTTGGCGACGCGCCGTTTTTCCGGATTCGTTTACGCCTATTACTCCTATCCAAGCGAAAATTATATCCAACGCGATTACGATGTACAATTCGCAAGGGATAAGATCTTAATGATTTCTTTAATGGAGGATGAATATTTGTATCGATATTTGCGTTGATCGTATTACGATTGATCGAGGAATCGCAAATATATCTTGATATCTTATTAGTCTATTCATTCGAAAGTTATATCTATTACGAAATTACGATGTAATTTATGGATAGGAGGAAAAAATAGGAGGAAAAAAGGTGACTAAAGTTTAATAAAATGAATATCAATATTTGTTAATCATCGAGGAATCGAAAATATCTTGACTATTATCCAAAACTTATATCGAGGCAATTATGATATTATTTAAGAAAAAGAAAAAAGTTTTTAAAGTTTTCTTTAATGGAGAACGAATATCAATATTAATCATCGAGGAATCGAAAATATCTTGACGCCTATTATCCAAAACTTATATCGAGGCAATTATGATATTATTCAAGGAGAAGAAAAAAGTTCTTAAAATTCTTTAATTGAGGACGAATATCACTATTTGTTAATCATCGAGGAATCGAAAATATCTTGACGCCTATTATCCAAAACTTATATCGAGGCAATTGCGATATTTTTCAAAAAGAAAAAAAGTTCTTAAAGTTTTCTTTATGGAGGAATATCAATATTAATCATANGGAATCGAAAATATCTTGACGCCTATTATCCAAAACTTATATCGAGGCAATTATGATATTATTCAAGGAGAAGAAAAAAGTTCTTAAAATTCTTTAATTGAGGACGAATATCAATATTTGTTAATCATCGAGGAATCGAAAATATCTTGACGCCTATTATCCAAAACTTATATCGAGGCAATTATGATATTATTCAAGGAGAAGAAAAAAGTTCTTAAAATTCTTTAATTGAGGACGAATATCAATATTTGTTAATCATCGAGGAATCGAAAATATCTTGACGCCTATTATCCAAAACTTATATCGAGGCAATTATGATATTATTTAAGGAGAAAAAAAAAAGTTTTTAAAGTTTTCTTTAACGGAGGACGAATATCAATATTTGTTAATCGTATGTCGAGGAATCGAAAATTTAGCGCTCGAATCGTGACTATTTTTATAGATTCGTTTACGCTTATTACTTTTCCACGTGAAAATTACATCGACGGGAAAATTAGAATAGGGGAGAGGAAAATTAAAGATGAATGATTCTTGATGAAACTTTCTTTAACGGGAACATTAATTTCTCTAAATGCACTCTTAGATTGGAACTTTATCGGAAAGTGATTAATTCTAGCCGAATAAGTATCTTCGATATCCAATAAACGTATTCCACTTCTCCACGCACGAGAAGCCTTCCAAAACTGTTCCAAAAAAGCGGTTTACACATTGGAAAGGCGTTTGAAAACGGAGTAATGGTCGAAAGTATGGGGGAGACGAGTGTCGCCACGAGGCGAAATGCGGAGAGGATGGAGAGAGAATTGTGTTAACAGCGGTGACAAGGAATAAGTTGGGCAAACATCGGCGCGATCCTCAAATATCGGCGGCGTCCTCTTTGATCGTGCGGTGCGCCGTTAGACACTCGCGCGAGTCCACTCTTTGCTCTCTCTCACCTTTTCCACTATTTATGTATTATCGCCGATCCCTGGTCCCGATCCGTGTGCGCTTTTGCCCGCGCCACGGCCACCACCGATCCCCGTTTTCCACGAACCTCGTGCCCGCCAGGGATGGCTGCCGCCCCATTCATAAAAACCGACTTACACTCGCGAGTCACGTAGCGACGAGCGGCGAGGATCGGTCTCCACGATTTCGATACGGCCGTCCACACAAGCACCGTTTCTTCTTCGCGACCTTATTATGCCGCGTCGGTTACACCTTTGATTTCTCATCCCCTTGACGCGTTCCTCGAACGATGCTCGAGCACCTCGAGGTTATCGTCGTTTTCTTTTTCGAAATTCACGGTGGATTGGACAGCGTTGCGTTGTGCAATTAACGATAGAATTATTCGATAATTTAAGGATTATCGATCGTTTCCCGCTTCGAAGGATGGAAACGATTTTCTACGCTCTTTGCACAAGATTGTTTAAAGGAAAGATGAATATGAATAATAATCCGTGGAGCGGAGAAGGGAAAAGGGAAAGATTTCAATAGATTTCAATATTTCGATTCTAATAAATCCAAACGTGAGAACGAGAATGAGAGCGCGAAAAATACGTAAAGCCATACGATGATGCTTCGAGTTTAAGATTGTTTACCTTAAGCGAGATATCGAACAGAAAGGGAGGATAACGCGAATTTTCTGAAACGTGTCCGAAAAGCACACGGCGGAGGCGATCGCGCCGAGATACGGCCGAGCAGAGATAATGGAAGCGCAGGTGCTCAAAGCTTTCTCGACGATAATCGACGAGAAATACCGACCGTGATTTCGGTCGGTTGGTTTAGGAAACCGTCCGCCTTATGCGAGACCCGTAGGCCAGTTTACCTACGATACGACGTACCTGCCCTCCAGTGATAAATTTCACCTCGCCTCTCGCACAGGTGGACAGGTGGATGCCAATTTCTCTCTCTCTTATTCTCTCTTCCCCTCTCCCTTTTTTTCTTTCCCCATCTTTTTTTTTTTTTTTTTTCGTTTCATTTCTATGGATCTCAGTGGCAGATCGACGAGATTACGAGAGCATTACGACCAACGTTTCTAATTAGACGCCATCTGACGCCATTTTTTTCTATCATCATTACATCGTCTTATCTCCGATCGGTTTCTTTCTTTCCGCTCCACGTTTCAATCCTCTCCAATATCGTTTATTATTTTATTCGAGAAATGTTTTTTTCCCTTTCTTCTTCTTTTTTTCTTTAACAAATTTCGGAAGCAAGGAGGACGTTACTCCTCTCGATCGACGGGGACAAAGAGTTGGAAGAAGGTCGGGCGAGCATTATTGTGACGGTGCGCGCCGTTGACGGGTGGTCGAATCGGTACGCGACGACGAGGCCGTGTCTCGATTCGACGAAAAAAGGCGAACACATCCTTGGCGGCGCTTATTATTCATAAGAAAGGCAAATTCTGAATAAATCATAGGAACGTCGATGGTGGTGGGGCGCTCGTGACGTCTAGAAACGCGATCGCGAATGCACGCCGTGTCTCGTTGCAGCAGGTGCGCATCTCCTCTCCTCGTCCACCGTTTGCAGCACGCGCTGTATCGCCAGCGACCACGTTTCCCAATTATCCTCCCGATCGATCGAAAAATCACTTCATCGATCAATTAACGAAATAACCTATTGAAAATAATTTCCGTAGGACGAGATTTGGATCTTCGTCCCCGAATCTTTTTTCCCCTCGAATTTATATATAAATCACTTTCCAAAATCCAATATCATAAAGTACTCAACTTCAATTCAACTAACTTTCCCCCGATACGAGACCCTTAGCTTCGATCGTCTTCGAATCTCGATCTCGATCTCGAAATGAATCGTGATCGATTAAAGAAAAAAAAAAAAAAAGAAAGGAAAGAAAGAAAGGAGGAGTGGGGGAGAAAAGGGATCCAGTTTGAAAGTGGATCGGCGCTTCGAGGTTGGTGGTTAGGTTCACGGAGGTCAGAGACTGTAGGTGATCTGGCCGGAGGGTACGAACCCGGGGCATGTAGGCCGGAAGTAACGTCACACCCGCGTGGCTCTGAATGCGCATACCGGATGTGTGGCATCGGCTCCCCATCAGAACCATCAACATCACATTCACAATTCTTGCACATCGCCGCCT
>NW_006263651.1:465460-467869 GCF_000469605.1 Apis dorsata | reverse complement strand
GACGCGATGCACGCACCACCTCCCCCTCCTCCTCCCCTTCATTTCGAAAGGGCCACGAGCGGCCCGCCACGATTTTTCGACAAATTTCACCCGCCCGCGCCCGACCGTGACCGATTGTGCAACGAGACGAGAAGACTGGTTTTTGCCTTTTCGTTTTTCTCCCATTCTTTCGTTCGTTTTTTCTTTCTTTCTTTCTTTTTTTCTCTTTTCGTCGCTCGATCGGGGTAATCTTCTCGGGATAAATCGGTTCAAGTGCTTCTTTTTCTTCTTTTTTTTTTGTTGGATGGTTTTGGAGTTTAAGGAGGACAGTTGAGGTTACGAATAAAGTTAGTTTTTAATAATTTGTCGTTCAACGCGTAATAATTGTACTGGTTGGACGAGAAACGGATTATAATAACCGCGAATAAATTTAATTTAGTGATAAGTAATTGATTAAAGCAATACTTTATTCCAGATTTTTAACTAATTATTTTTTGCTCAACTCTGATTTTGGAATATTGAGATTGATTGCGTCATAGCGTAAAATGTATGTACGGTTTTTGAAGGATGAAGCGAGACAGAGAAAATATACAATGTTACGTCAATTAAAACCTTGGCTGATTATGCAATAATAAGTATGCAAAAACAAGATCAATAATGTTTCTTATTTTTGATTAAATAATTACATTTTAATGGTGATTAATGTTCGACTTGTATCGATTTATTTATCATTAAATGACAATTTAAGCAGATTAAAATTAATAACATCTCTGTTTTACTTTAATATCGATCTATAAATATTGACAAAAAAAAATCATTGAAATAAGAAGAAGAAATAAAAAAAAGAAATCACTCACGCATAAATGAATCGAGTAATCGATATGCAAAGAAGAAAATATGTTTTTTTCAGATGAAACCGTCAAAGCTCGCGAATCAGGATCGCTGTATCGCGGTAATGAGAGGATAATTAGAAATCGTCGAGAAACCTGTACGCCATGAAACGCGCATAAAGAGAAGGGAGCAAAAAAAGAGAGAAAAAAAGAAAAGAAAAAAAGAAAGGAACGTTTTCCGCGAGATTGGGATATATCGTGTATCGAGAGAAGAAGAAGAAGAAGAAGAAGAAGAAAAGGAAGGAAAAAAGGCGGCACTCACCTTTGGTTATGTTGAGGCGGACTCGTTCCTTCTCCCAGGAGGCGAAAGAGGCCTCCAGGGCCTCGGTCATCTTCTTGTTGGTCCCAGGTGTTAACGGCGGCACTTGTGCCGGTATATCTGAAACGTGATGATACATCCCCCGTTATTAAATCTCTCAATTTAACCTCGATTTGTTCGAAAATTTTAGATTCTTCTACACCTCGAGGAAAGGGGATTTAATAAAAAAAATTCTAAAAAAAAGTAGTTGAACAAGAATTCTTCACAATTGGAGAGATAAAATTTTCGATAAATTACAATTACAATCTAATTGAAGAAATCTCAATCTCTTAAAAAAATCCCTTAAAAAAAATCTTCCTCTAAAAGAGATCCAAAAACTCGAACGTGCATCATAATAATATCCTTCCCCCCAAGAAATATCCATAACCAAAACCTTCAAAATCCTAAACTCCTCTCTTGAACAGAGCCGCGCATTCGAGGAACCTACCAACAATATTCCCTACCAAAATCGTCGGTAGGTGGTAAACTTTCCTCGAAGAGAGAGAGAGAGAGAAAGAGAGAGAGGCAGACTTGGAAGAATCGGGACCGGTGGATGTGTGAGAAGCCAGGTTAATGGTACTTCTCACAAAGCGGCGTGCACGCGCGCGCTCGCGTCATCGTGCGGAGAGAGAGAGAGAGAGAGAGAGAGAGAGAGAGGCGCGTGTACACGGAGGAGGAGTGCGTCAGGTGTCGCGGCGGCGGCGGCGGCAGGAGCAGCGAAAGCGAGCAGAGGCGAGGGGGGCATGCACACCATCCTAGATAGCATCGTCGTAAAGAGGGGTGCAACTGGCGGGCAGGTGCAGGTGCATCGTCGTTGTAGGTACGCTTGCTCTATGCCGCGCACAACTCGGCGTACGCCTTATGGCGCGATGCTCCTCTTCTTCTTCTTCTTCTTCTTTTGCTCTGCGATGTGTATTATTCTTTGTCCTCGATGTAGCGGGGAATTTTTGAAATTCGTGGATTTGACGAGATCGTCCTTTGGCGAGATATCCCTCCTACTCTTCTTTTTCTTCTTCTTCTTCTTCTTCTTCTTCTTTTCATCTTCTCCTTTGCGATGTATTATTCTTTGTCCTGGAATATAATAGGCTTTTGGAATTCGTCGAATGGAATTTTGTCCTTTGTTCTTTTCGTTGCTCGATTCCAATTAACGTTTTTTTGGAAGATGAAGAAATTCTTGCTCTTCGCCGCCATGTATTATTCTTCGTTCCGAATGTAAATAGACTTTTGGATCTCGACGACGAG
>NW_006263651.1:464843-465089 GCF_000469605.1 Apis dorsata | reverse complement strand
TCCACGAATATAAATAGACTTTTGATGAGTTTCTTCTTTTTATTGTTGAGTTATTAATTTTTGGAAAATAAAGAAATTCTTGCTCTTCACTGCGATGTATTATTCTTCGTTTATTTATATTCGTCACGAATATAAGNAAACTTTTGATGAGTTTCTTCTTTTTATTGTTGAGTTATTAATTTTTGCAAGTTGAAGAAATTCTTGCTTTTCACTACGATGTATTATTCTTCGTTCCACGAATATAAA
>NW_006263651.1:463037-464695 GCF_000469605.1 Apis dorsata | reverse complement strand
ATGAGTTTCTTCTTTTTATTGTTGAGTTATTAATTTTTGCAAGTTGAAGAAATTTTTGCTCTTTATTACGATGTATTATTCTTTGTTCCACGAATATAAATAGACTTTTGGATATCGACGAGTTTCTTCTTTTTATTGTTGAGTTATTAATTTTTGGAAATTAAAGAAATTCTCTATATCAAACATACAAGATAATTTGAAGCTTCTCTTCTTCTTTGCGATGTATTCTATTCTTTGTCCAGAATGTAACGGGTTTTTGGAACTCGTGGATTGGACTTTGATGAGATTTGACGCGATTGCTTTTCTTTTTCTTCTTTTCTGCGATGCACCATTCTTTCTTCTGGAATACAGCTCTTGGAATTCGTGAAATGGATTTTGACGAGGTTATCCTTCGTTCTTCTCTTTAGCAATTCCAATTAGCAGCGCGTTTGGAAGAAGTCGAAGAAGTTGTTTCACGAGGAGGAAGGTGTAGATTGAGATCGATAATTGCACCCTGGTCTGCTTAACATGGAAATTTGTTTCTTTTTTTTTTTTAATGATGGAAATGAGGTATTTTTGGAGAGTATTCCGAAAATGATACGTTCGAACGATAGAGAATTCGCTCTATCGTTTGAAATTGCGCAATTTTATATTTGCAAATGGGGTTAGGATTAAGCAATATATCACGAGCAATTAGTTTGACAACAAGGTTGGTTAGGATAAATGAAGTATTATGCATAATTTTCTCTTTTGTTACAGACACATTCGAGGGTGAAAAGATCAAGATCCTAGATTAGACCGTGACTTCATAGCTATTAGCGATACAATAGGTTTGAAGAAACCCTACTCGATTCCATTTAAACTATAACGACCCCGTTAAATCTTCCATTGCAACGATCGCATATACGTATACACTCAACACGGGAAGCGTATCTTTTTATCCGAAGAAAGCAAAAGACCCGTGGTCGCGTGTGTTACCAGGCCACTGGTTGTGTTTTCATACCCGCCAACCACTGTATCTTATCAAAGGCCTCGCGCTGCCTTACCGTTTCTTCCGTTTTCGATAAACAGAAATTATTCTCGTCCAACGGCCAAACCTCCCCCCTCCCTCTCTCGCACCATTCTTCTAAAACCTCATTCAATTTAAACGATAAACGTCCCTCTTTCATTTATCTATCTCAGATCGTAACCAAATATATATACTATATTATATTCTATATAATAGAATATATGATAGAACGAGAAAGAAGGCTGAAAGGGAGGGGGGAAAGAAGTGGACGAAAGCGAAGTTGGCGCGAAGGTTACGGCGTCGAGGAACTTAGGATGGCGCGCCGCGATAAAAATCGCGTTTCCTCGGGGATATCTGCACAGCTGGATTTGCATGGGTATAAGCTCTTCCAACGGCGTACCGCCGAAAGTCCATTAAGTATGTATGGCGTGCAGGCACGGTAAGTCTCCCATAAGCACCTTTGTCTCTACGCGGACAGGTACGCACACGCGGCCGGCCGCGCGTGTGCGTGCCAGCCACGCACGAACACGTGCGCGCCGGAAATTTGCATACCGGCGCGCGGTAACGAACGTACAAAGTATCGTCGTCGTTTCTCGTCGAGGCTGGCCAGAGAAACATCGGCTCTCGTTTCCACCTTCTCCTTAAATGGTTCTCGCGAATTTGACACGCG
>NW_006263651.1:456857-463005 GCF_000469605.1 Apis dorsata | reverse complement strand
AGAAATAATAAAACGATTCTTTTTTTTTTTTTTTTAAACGGATTTCAATCATTTGCGCTCGTTTCGAATTCGATAGAATGATAGACGCGTGAAGCGAAGCGTCGAATTTAGAAGGATATCTATCTTCTCCATCTATTTATCTCGTATTGATTTTGACATTTCCTACTCTCCAAAGGGTTGTTTTTAACCCTTAACGAATGGTGAAATTGTACATTTTTTCCCCTTTTTTTCAAATTAAAAATATATCTCGATTCGAATCGTGATTTGAAAAAAATTGGTAAGGTTGTTCGAATCGTACGAACATCTACAATGTTGATAACGTTTTGAAACGGAACGTGACTGGCGTTTCAAGGATAACATCGCCTCTTTCGACTGCATAATTAATCACGAACCTATATATATATATATATTTTTTCTTCTTCTAATTATTATTTATCGTTTAATTTATATAATTATAATCTATTACATTTATGCATCCAATCCAACAATTTCATTCCTTCCTTCCTTCCTTCCTCTACCGGACCTCGATACCAACTTTTTTCCTCTCATCTCGAACGTTCCTTTGCAATCCTTCCAACAATCGTTTCAATCATTCCGATATATATATATATATATATATCCCCGATCGACGAGCTCGAAAAATTACAATTCGTAACACGACTCCTTTCAACTCCTCTTCAGAAGCGAAAACCCTGAAAACCGTGAAAACAATCCTTTTCCTCTCGTGTATAATTCAATCGCGGTTTTCCTCCTCGACTCAAGTGCTCAAAAAAAAAAAAAAAAAAAAAGAAAAATTGCCGCTTCTATTTCGATCCATTGTGTTCTTTCCGCGAAACTGCACACATCCGATGGATCCCCGTGTGCACGGGTGCAAAGTGTATCAGCCGCGACGCGGAATTATTCATCGCGACCACTTTGACGAGTGCGCGTGGTGGAACGTGTAATCGAAGGAGGAGGAGGAGGAGGAGGAGGAGAAGAAGAAGAATCGTACGATTGGCAAGGATCGAAGAGGCGAAGCCGCCGCCGGAGGAGTCGAATTGAAAACCCACGTGCCACGGCGCAACGCTTGCCCCGTGCTCGGAATAACGATCGGGCCACATTTGCGGGAACGACGCCTGTGGCTGCCTCGTTGCGAATGCCGTGTATGATCGGCCGCGACGAGCCCTGCCCGCAAATGCTCCATACCCTTCCATCCCCCCTTGCCTCGAGCGGAGGAGAGGAGAGCAAGAGTTTTCGCTAGATTCGAGATGAATCTTACGCCACCAATTTTTCCCACCCCGTATGAAAAGATGGAATATTATTCGTCCATGGATGGATCGAATTTTTCGAGGAATTTTTGAAACGACTCGTTTCAACGGGATGCTGAGAATTATACTTTTTTTGAAATTTTTTGAATCATGGAAATTTTCCAACGGCCGAGTTTTATTCGTTCGTTTCGAGGGATTCGCGAAAGTGAAACGCTCGAGGAATATTTAAATAGGAAAGTTGCCTTCTTGCGTACGATTGCGTTCGAATGGAGGGATGAATAAGGGTAGGGATTTAATCTATTTTTCTAAAAATCGAGAAAAATCGTCAACAACCGCGTTTACGGTATTTTTGGAGGGTGATTTTTATTATATATCGAGGAATCTCGCGAGAAAGAAATTAAACACTATAAATTTCCAGAGAAATATACTCGGTGTACAATAATTCCAATCGTCATTTGTACAAATACGTGACATCTTATGCGACTATAGAATATAGTTAATAATATTTCGCAAGTGGCTCTCGAGTGGACCTCCGCCAATGGAGAGATATAATAAAAAGAAAAAGAAGAAAAAAAAAAAGAGATTCGATCGGATGAGCATAAACGATCTAAACCGATCCATCATCCAGTCGTGTTCGAAGGCGTGGAGTGTCGTATGAATAATAATCGCCACTTTCTCGCGCAAAATCTTTGCAACCCCGCAAATAGCCGCGGGCCGTAATTGCAAAGCTACAAGTGGAACATGTGGACATTTCCTTTCGTGCGACTAATCGTGTCTGATGTAATGAAACAGGAGGGGGAGGGGGAGGGAAGCAGGATCGGAGGATGCATCTGCGATATTCCATCGCGATTATCGATCGATGGAACGTTCCCAATTCGAAAGTCTATCGGAGACGCGCGCAGATGCTTTGACAAGAACGATTAATCTTCGAATAATCGCCTCTTTCACGTCACGTTACGTTACGTTGGATCTTTGTAAATAAAATTTACGAAGATTTACGATGGTCGGCTTCGTATGAAGGAAAAAGAAGGAGAAAGATTAAATCGAGTGTGAACGAGTTTAAACGCGTCTATCTCCGAATCGATGTTTCTCAGCGTAAAACTGGGCGTGCTACTTTGCAACATTGCGTCTAGACTCTGCCTACCTCCGCATTCCAACTTCTTGCATCGATATGAACCTCGGATATAGGTATACTTTTATTCACCTGTTTTAATCGCCTTAACTATACAGACAACGTTTCATTCCATCAACGGATAGTTCTTGTTCTCGAGGGAACAAGACGCGATAATGGAAATTGAACAAGAAATTAAATTATATATGCTTAATTATACATGCATTTTTATTCGACATTTCGAAGCAGAAAAGAAATGTCGTCTCCAAATATCGTGTCCTATTTTCCCGTATAGAAAAGAAATAATCGGCGAGGATCGAGAAGGAGGAGGAGGAAGAGGAGGAGGAGGAGCGACGATGATAATTCTTTTTCTTTATTCCTCTCCTCTTTATCTTTTTTCTTCCCCTCTCTCTCTTCTCTTCTTGGAAATAAAATTCGATATCGAGACCGATATCGAAAAGCCGAGTTGTCCGCGCATTGCTTAATAATCGAATGGAAATGCAAATGGGTAATGACCCGCGACCCAGCTGACACTTGACCCGTTCAACATAAATTTGCATAGCTCGTGTTATTCGCGGCCAAAAGCCGTTGGAACGAACGCTTATCGATGAAAACACGTGAAATATTTCCTTTCTTTTTCTTTTTTTTTTTTCTTTTTTACGATAATCTTAATCGAAGGAACGCATTTATATTCGAACGATCCACCCTTGCCGGCAAAAGGATTTCTCGGCCCCCGTTAAAATCGAATTTATTACCACATTTTAGTTCCCCCCCTCCTTCCAATTTTTCTTTGAAATTAACCACGATTAGAAGCTCTCTTTTGTACGCGTGGATTAAACCAGTCTTCGGATATGGGTGAAACTTTTCTTCTTTTAAGTGAATATTAACGAGTTTAAAATTTTAATTAAAAAAAAAAACACGCTTCCTCGAATAAAATAGGATTTTTTTTTTAGTAAGCGACGATTAAAATCGCAAGTGCAAATTCGATTCGTGTTCTCTTTTTAGCTCGAAACAATTTAATAACGAGCCCCTCGCGATCACTTGTCGCCGTTCCAACACGATTTCCATTTTTCGCAACCGATGACCGTTCGCATTTGTCGCTAACAACATTTTTTAATTGCAAAGCACGAGGATAAAAAACTCGTCATCTCGATTACCATTCCCCGATTTTATTCTCGAAAGAAACGTCGAGAATCTTTTAAAAATCTTGAAATTTTAAATATATATATATATATAGAAATCTTTGAGACGTTAAGAGAAAAAAAAAAAAAAAAAAGACTGGAAAACATTATTAAGTTAATGGTTCGAAGATCGATTCGCTTCGAATCGAGGAAATTTCAATTGTAAATTGTATACAACAATTTTGAGAACGAATCGTTGATCGCGATTAAATGTATGCATTTGACGCAATTAACCGGGGAGGGGAGGGGAGGAGAGGGGAAACAAAATTGGACGAAAATATCTGAAAAATTTTCCCTCGCAAAAGTTTTTCTCTCTTCTTTCGGCGGGGAGGGGAATTAAAAAGCGTGTTCCACGCACGGACGCTTAAGGGGTCGTAATTTCCCCCCCCCCCCCCCCCCCTCCCCTTCCTCTCCTCCGCGTGGAAGCGAAGCTTGTAGATGAGTTTTAACGGACACGGGGCACGTGCTGGCAACGTCTTCTGGCTTATCCCTCTTTCCACGCCGATTCTGGAATATACTCAGCAGCCAAACAACTGCGGCAGCTGTCCTGAACAAACTACTACTAGGCCGTGTGCACCACGCTTCCGAAATCTTCCACTCTCCTCTCGTTTCGTTGCCAACACAATCGAGTTTCCAAGTTTTTTTTTCTAACTGTTTAATCTAATAATTCTTTAAAATTTTGTTCCTCTTCTTCTATTGTCCGATTCAAGTGAACTTGTTCGATTGATCGAAATTCCATTTCATCTTTCATTCTTATTTCCTAATTTTTTTTTTTTGTTTTGTTTTTTATCATCGTTATCGATATAAAATTTCTGTTGTTCGTCACATTAATACGTTACGTTGCGTATTATTTATTTAAGAGAACGTGTTTGGAAATTCGATTAGATCGAAAGAGCGAGATTTATGATCATTCGGATCGAAGGAAAACAAAACTTAGTCGTACTCGCACGCGAGGGAAACGCGTAGCAGTCTCTTTCTTAACAATTTTTCGTAGCTTTTATAATTGACACTTCCCTTTCCATCCCTTCAATTAACCGAGATTAAAGACACGACACCGGCCACTATCGTACACCCGGTGATTTCTTCGCATTTGGAAAGTCGAGGAACGAGATCATTTTCTCCTCTCCCGTTAGATCATTACGTATTATTAATAAATATAACGCAACGGTTTTCGAGGAAAGCGGAAAAGAAGTTTGCGACTTTATCACGAAACTCTCTCTCCAACTTTCGATGAATCAAAATCGTTCCATCGATCGATTCTTCGATTATTGACGCGTTATTAATCGAGACAGGAGAAGGAGGCCACCAAATTGTTCCGTCGATCGCTCTAATTAACGTAACACATGGCGCGGCACCGTTCTGCCTCTGTTTAGCACCGCGACTCGTACACCTGTTGCTCGCCGTGGAAACGCGTTCAACCGGGGGAGACCTCGCCCCTGTTCACCCCTGTGGGAACGATTCCAGTGAATTCGAGACCGAACGAGGGTCGGCAGAGAGGTTAAAAATACCTATACGTCGACGAAATATATCTCCGTACAGCCGCAAATCTTCACCCGTGGAATCCATTATTCACGACGAAAATAGAGACTGGAGGCTAACGAGATCTTCGACAATTTGTCGGCCGTTTTCGAACCTTCTTCGAAATCGGGATGTTCGATCTTTTAAACGTGACACGTATTATTTTCCATATATATATATATATATATATAGAGGGAGATATCTCGTTGTACCAACAGTACAAGTTTGGTTTTCTTCGAAAGGGTTGGAGATTGTTCGATGGTAGCCGGTAAGATAAGGTTTATCCGTATCCATGGTTTGTTTGCGCATCAACCAATCACGCCTCCATGTTACGAGCATCACGATATACAGTTGTGTAACTGTTTCTGCGCATTTTCAGATCCTTTGTTTCGGTTCTATCCTCTAGATTGGATTGTTCGGGGCATTGGGAATTGTTCAGAAAAATCTTGGTAAAAATCACTAACCACCATCGTGTTTATCTTTGTAGATTGAGCGCGTAGATGGTTTATATGGTAAAACCATCGAGAAAGGACGACGATAAATAATCCTGTGGGTAAAAGATAAAAGAGCATTGCGACGACGAGAGAGAGCTCAACCCGCCTCTCCTCCAATTGTGTACTCGATAATGACGGCCATATTAACGAGCAACTGTGGCGACATTGTTGATTATCGCGAAACCGCGTGTCTCGACACGATAAGGACAGGCAACGAGCGTGTTACGCTTAATAATTAACGTCTAATCGGCGAAAGTATGAATTCTCGTGGCGTGTTATTAATGTAATGATCGGTGTCGCTTCCGTTAAATCAGTTAAATGGGCGCAATCGGTGGCGGAAATAAGGGGTACGTGGTTATTTGCGTGGCAGGATAACGAGTGTGAGACGAAATCCTGATGCGCCGTGGATTCATGGGAAAATTCGTGGATTACGTGCTTAACGAAGTTAAATTTAAGGAGAAGTTAACGTTCAATTTAGATCGATAATTGGAAGTTAGCGAAGATTAGTCGTATCTAAAAAAAGAAAAGAAAAGATAAAATTCCTACCATTGAAAAATTAATGCGCCATTTTTATTCGAAGGGATTAAATGTAGAAGG
>NW_006263651.1:451285-456692 GCF_000469605.1 Apis dorsata | reverse complement strand
TCCTACCATTGAAAAATTAATGCGTCATTTTTATTCAAAAGAATCGAGTGTAGAAGGATCGAAGAAAAAGAAAAAATAAAATTTCATTAAAATTATCCTACCATTGAAAATTAATGCCATCATCATCCATTTCATCGATTCGAAGGAATCAAATATAAAAGGATCGAAGAAAAAGAAAAGATAAAATTTCATTAAAATTATCCTACCATTGACAATTAATACCAGCATCATCCATTTCATCGATTCGAAGGAATCAAATATAAAAGAATCGAAGAAAAAGAAAAGATAAAATTTCATTAAAATTATCCTACCATTGAAAAATTAATGCGTCATTTTTATTCAAAAGAATCGAGTGTAGAAGGATCGAAAAAAAAGAAAAGATAAAATTTCATTAAAATTATCCTACCATTGAAAATTAATGTCATCATCGTCCATTTCATCGATTCGAAGAAAAAGAAAAGATAAAATTTCATTAAAATTATCCTACCATTGACAATTAATACCATCATCGTCCATCTCATCGATTCCAAGGAATCGAGTGTAGAAGGATCGAAAAAAAAGAAAAAATAAAATTTCATTAAAATATTGAAAATTAATGCCATTATCGTCCATTTCATCGATTCGAAAGGATATAGAAAGATCGAAGAAAAAATCCACGTCCCATCGAATATACCAAAATTATCTTACCAAACTTGGAAACTCCACCATCATCTAATTAACTTAATTAAGACCAAAAATAAATAAATAAATAAATACAATAAAATAATTCCACGTTAAATATACCATGAAAATCACTTTACTCCGAGAATCCAGACTTTCAAACTTTAAACCAAAAAAAAAAAAAAAAAAACCATTATCGCTTACAACCCGATTCTCGACTTTCGGTCGAAAAAAGATTCCAAGGGAGGAAAAACATGGGCAACAACAAGTGGCGGGGGCATCGTTAGCCGTAGCAGCGATTATCAGAAAACCGCGTGTTTCACCGAGATATCGTTGGCCGGCGGCGTGCGTCCCGTGATAACGTCCACGGTATGCCCCGCCAACTTCCTGACACACATCCACCACGCTCCTCCGACCGATCCACCTTCGTCCACACTCGTACGTGGAAGAAGAACGCCGAGCAGAGGTATTGGAAAAATATCCAAATAAACGAGGATCGGACCAATTATCACGTTGCCGATTCGCAACCGGTCGCGTTTCTCGTTCTCGTTCAACGCACGGGCGGATAAAACGGCCGATTAAGGCTTGTATCGTCGTTGGAGCGGCTTTTCGAGAGAAAACTCGATTAATCGAGGAGGAGGGCACGCTAATTAAGGGTGGAGGTAGAAAAGGGAAGAGTTTGGATTAGATAAGGGGGATCGTCAACTTAATTATCCTTGGTCCATCGTCGTTTCTCAATCGTTGGAAATATGTAGAAGGAGGAGGAGGAGGAGGAAAAATTTTGAAACGCGTCCCGGAGAAATTGCGAGCGGTGCGTGCGCTATATTTGAACCACGTACGACAGGGAATGGAAACGAGTAAGCGATCGAACCAGAATTGGTTCGAACGATCGATTTTATTGACCGAGTTCGACGCAGTCGAACGGGGTTTATTAATAGAAAACTCGCTCCACGAGTGATATATTGTTCTGTGCGATTTCATAGGCAAGGTGCATATACGTGTTCGTAAGTCACCGTAAGGACCACTTGTCGGTTTCAAACTTGATATTTCTTCAAAACAGAAGCTGCGAATACGAGAGATATATCGTAATTTATATCCTCTTCGTGAATCACACTTGTTATTAAACGATCGTTTTATCTATATACAAATAATCCAGATAGTTTACCAATCTATGGATCCGAGAATCGTATACGTAACAATTTTTATTTATATATCCATAAGTTTATTAATATTCAACGAGTAACAAGTTTTGGTTTCTCGAAGCTCGTAAAACTCGACTTCGCAAACCACGTGTTGGATCATCTCGCGCCCAGAATATAGGGAATCATCGTACTTAATTACAATTCGCAATCGTTATTATTATTATTATTATTATTATTATTATTACGATCAAGGTAAATGAAATTTCACGGGACGAAAATCGACGAGCGAGCACAGTCTCTCTCGATCGATCTCGGATCGAGATCGTTACTTTCTCATTTCGCGGCGTTAATTCGCCGCCACTTTTCGCCTTTCGTCCGTTGGAATCGAGCGGAGGGAAATTACGCGAGGAACATCTGTTCTCCTTCTTCAAATCCCTTCGACCAGTTCGAGTCCATCGATAAAAGGCCATCGACGAGTATGAATAAGGCGCTCGACGTCTTTTTTATTTTTTTATTTTTTTTTTTTCGCCACGATTCTCGTTATCCAAGGATTCGCACGCGTTCGTGCGATCGAAACGAGATGGAGACGCGCGGATCGTTCCAATCGGATCGTTCGCAACCACGCGAATTGCCACGGAACCGAAACCGCAATTAGCACAGAATGTTTCGTGTACTGTTAAACGCGCAGTCGACTGTGTCCACACTTTTTTTTTCCATTTTTTTTCTTTCTCTTTTTTTGACAATTTGCTTTACGCTTTAGCTTAATCTCAAGGATTACGAGAATAAAGCGAATAAACCTGGCGCGAAAATTGGTTGGGATGATAAAAATGTAAATTTTTTTCCTTTTTTTTTTTTTTCCTTTCGCGGTTGAAGGTGAAAATTGGCGATATTTAAGAGACAAGTTAATGTAAAAATCTCCTCTCTTTTTCTTCCTTCGCGCAGAGAAGAAACAGAGTTGGAAAAATTAAGAAGCAACGCTAACACGTGTCGTGAATTGTATTACGCAGAATTAGACACTTAGCGCGAAGAAAGAAATAGATGAAGATGCGTGTCGTTATTTAGATTCAACCCAGAAAATTTAAACGAGTGCTTTCCAATCTTCCTTAAAAAACACGATCTTTCTACGACTAACCAAATAAGTTTCTACAAAGCGACGATTTATACTTTCGTACATCACAAAAGGAGAAATTATAATACGATCCCTTTCGTGCGCAAAAAAATCAACGATTACCTACGAAAAAAAAATTCATTATTATTCTTCTACAGCACATAATTCTAATACACCAATTTTTTAAAAAACGAATCGTTAGATTGTCCTGAAAAAGGAAACGTTTGTAAAAATCCATTATTCGAATAACAAAGCTCCCTCGTTCCAATGTATTTCCAATACAAAATCATTCGTACAAAACGTAAGAGGGACAAAAAGAAGCACATAATTCTAATACACAAATTTTTTAAAAAAACGGATCGTTAGATTGTCCTAAAAAAGGAAACGTTTGTAAAAATTGTAAAAATCCATTACTCGAGTAACAAAGCTCCTTCGTTCCAATATTTTTCCAATACAAAATCATTCGTACAAAAGGTAAGATGGACAAAAAGAAGCACATAATTCTAATACACTAATTTTTTAAAAAACGGATCGTTAGATTGTCCTGAAAATGGAAACGTTTGTAAAAATCCATTACTCAAGTAAGAAATTACTCCCTCGTTCCAATATTTTTCCAATACAAAATCATTCGTACAAAACGTAAGATGGACAAAAAGAAGCACATAATTCTAATACACAAATTTTTTAAAAAACGGATCGTTAGATTGTCCTGAAAAAAGAAACGTTTCGAATTGTAAAAATTGTAAAAATCCATTACTCGAGTAACAAATTACTCCCTCGTTCCAGTGTATTTCCAATACAAAATCATTCGTACAAAACGTAAGAGGGACAAAAAGAAGAGAAAGAAACGAAAAGAACGAGCATTCCACAGGAGAAATAATCGAGTCGAGGGAAAGAGAATCGAAAAGGATATCGAACTCGATTCTATTTGAAAGGAAGCGGCGAGTGAATAGAGGGAGGGGGGAGAAAGAGAGGAGCGAGATTCCCTCGAATCCGTCTTCGACTCTCTTCGGTGATATCTACATGAACAAAACGGATCAAGGCTTGGAACCGGTTGCCAGGAAGCAAGCAACAGCATCGCCGGATAGCTTCTCCGCTCGAGATATCCCCTACTTAGAGAGAAGTGTCTTCGACTCGCGGCCTCGACCGTGCGTTCAACGGGTGTGTAATCCACCCGTAAGATTTATCATTAACCCGCGCGGGATTCGCTTCGGCTGAGAAAATTTATTTATAAAGTAACTGCGAGCGAGCGAGTTGCGATGCGACAAAAAAATGTAATTCGATCTTTCCTTTCCTTTTTCTTTCGCGGCTATCAGTGAAATTTTATTACATCGAAGAATATTTCTTCGAAAAGAAACGAGGGAAAAAAAGAAAAAGGGAGGAATTCATTCATAGATTAAAAATTAAAAACTGTTTTAACTCTCGTTCCACGATTGATTGTTGGAGGTTTATTTTTGTCGCGGTGATAAAAAATAAAAAAAGAGTTAAGAGGAACTTCCGTAGTTTCTCTAATTAATTAACACGGAACGAATGCGGAAATTAATTATTTTCCACGATATCGAAGGATGATAAAATAAGTAAAACGTTTATCTAATCTTACCATAATTCTTCTTAATTGTTACGCAAGAATGGAGTAATCGATAATAATAATTTAGAAGTTTAGAGAACGAAATTCCGTTCGAAATAATTTTTCCTCTCCCTCTCTCTCTCTCTCTCTTTCGAGAGAGAGAAGTGGCTCGTGCTCGAAGAGGAAGCGTGTCAGGGTCAAGGGTCGGCCGCTTCTGGAACAAGACTCCTCCCCTTCCCCTTTCCCTGGGGAGAGTCCCTCCAACTGCAGGAAGCGCATATGCTCCGGCGGGGATGCAGGTTGCAGCACTCCTGCGGCCTCGACATCTGTTACAATCTGTCCGTGCTCAAGTCACGGCCCAACCGTCCCGACTATTCGTCACAACGTTAATCCCGTGCGAGTCCGAATGATCGCGAGATCCCCCATCGGTCTTTCGACTCTCAATGGGGGAGAAACGCGTGCCACGATGCCTCGTACGTACCTTTTTCATTCATAAATTCGAACGAGGAGATCACGTGACTTGTCTTCTCACACTTGCCAACAAGCGAACGAGTAATCCCATTGAAAATCCGTTTGAAAAATTCCGATCAAGAATTGAAAGAAGACATCTAATAATATGGGAAGGAAAGTTGAACACAGCCGATGTGGAACGAATTAAAGAAAAGATCTTTCGAAAACAACGAACGCTATAACGCGTATAAAAAAAGAGAGAACTGGAGAGCGGAAAAAATTAAAAGGGAGACTACTGGTGAACGCTCGCAACGTTCCATACCTCTGGGCCTGGCGAAGGACTTCATGGCCTTGATTCCCATTCCGGCGTAAGCGTCGCCTCCGTAGTCAACGTAC
The DNA here is from genome assembly GCF_000469605.1 of Apis dorsata. Taxonomy (NCBI): domain Eukaryota; kingdom Metazoa; phylum Arthropoda; class Insecta; order Hymenoptera; family Apidae; genus Apis; species Apis dorsata. The sequence goes on along the minus strand of NW_006263651.1, from coordinate 451,369 downwards.
ATGAGTGCCGTCCTCGCGTGCTCACTGTACATACACGAATTCCCGGATCACTGTCATTCACTCGCTCTCTCCCGCCGTGTACTC
>NW_006263651.1:450415-450770 GCF_000469605.1 Apis dorsata | reverse complement strand
CCAAGGGTTGAAACCCGATCGATCCAGCCAACGAGAAGGAGATCGACCAATTCCATCGATCGAGCGGGATCACCGCCGCCCGCGGAGGAAACGAAGAGGAAAATTCCTCTTCTATCCCATGCCTACACCATCCACAGCTGTTCTACCGTTCTCCGCCCGTCTCTGTCCTCGGAGTCCTCCGTCAGTGGCGCCCTGCTCGAGCACACTTGACACGAGTCGAACGCGCCATCGAGTTACCGCTCGATTCCTTCTTCTTCACCACTCCTTTCTTTCCTTTGCTTTCTTTCACCAAAAAAGTCCCAAATTCCAAGAGCGGAAATTTTTATTATCTCTCTCTTTCTTTCCTCTCCTCGAG
>NW_006263651.1:443890-450107 GCF_000469605.1 Apis dorsata | reverse complement strand
TAACAGAGAACGGTAGCGGGTCTGGATGGAGATGGGTGGATTTCGAAGGTTAAACGTCAGACGATCGTAGGTGATTTTTTTTTTTAATTTAAACTGGGGAAGCCGATCGAGTCAAAGACTTACTAAGAAGAAGAGCGTCAACTTTTTCCCCGAAGAAACTCGAACTGTTTCNCACGAAAACGTGAAATGTGAAAAAAAAAAAACAAACACGAGGAATTAAAAACGAAAAAAAAAGAGGAAAAACCGTGTACGGCACCCGGTCGGATAGAGACAAAGAAGAGACGATCGACCGATAGGCGAGAACGAACGCGCGAAGAAGAGAAAAAGAGAGAGGAAAGACACTCGAGTGTCTCTCGAGGGTCCCCACCAATCCCGGTGCACGCTGGCCCAGCCTCACTCCTCGCCAAGTTTTATGAATGAATACTCTCCTGTCGACGCGGCAAACTCACACTGGCGTCGGCGCACACGACCACCCGCTTCCCGTCTCGCTCCTACCACCCGAGTCTCCCCACTCCTCCCACCTTTTTCCTTCCTTCTTCCTACCACCTTCGCCGTCTTTATCAATTACGCTCCTCCATCCTCCTCGCTCCACCTCGAGAATACCTTTCTCTCTCTCTCTCTCTCTTCCACCTTCTTTCTCTCCCGTATCTCTCCATCCCTCTTCCATCCTTTCGTCCTCTTCCACCGCTACCATGTCTCGTATATACATCCGTCTTTTTTTATCCGCCTCTTCTTCTCTCGCGTTCGCCTCTCTCTCTCTCTCTTTCTTTCTCGCGCGCACCGCCACGTATACGCGCTCCATCATCGTCGCTCCAACGCTCGAGGATGATCGGCGCGAGCGAATGTACGCGAGGCCTCTCACGCACGAACACGCGCACAGAGACGAGGCCGTTCCTTCATTCGGTCGGTTCGTTCATTCATGCCTCGGCCACACGTTTCAACAGTGTAGTCTGCCCGGCTGAAACTGCCTCCCACCATCCAACTGCCGCCACCGATTTTCCTTCTGCCTCTCGCTGCCGCTGACGTCGCGACCAACGCAAAAAAAAAAAAAGGAGAAAAAAAAAAAAAATACTCTACTCTATTCACGGGCCGACGCTCTCGCTCGCGCCAACATTTTCTGACGCGTCCGCATCGTCGACAGGGGGCGGTTTTCCCCACGTCACCCACGTGCGGAATGCTCGATGAATGAATTCTCGAGAAAGGATTCTCCGCAGTTTCGTTCCGAATGGAATTTGGAAAACAAAATTTAATCCTCCTTCCCTAATTTATACGTCTTTTCTTCGAATTTTTCTTTCTTCCTTTTTCCTCCCTCCTAATTTGATACAATCATCTTATTCGTTATACCATATATCTCTTCTTCTTCTTTTTTTTTTTTTTTTTTTAAAAACAACGAGATATCGGAATACAACAACAATCTCAAGGATATCTTAGATGGTATAATTACTTCTAAATCAATGACTCATCACGAGGCTTGGAAAATTATTGGACTTCTTTTCTCTTCTCAATCCAATTGAAAAAAAAGAAATCAACTCTTAGCTTCCTTCTCCAAGCTAAGAGAGAGAGAGAAAAGAGGGGGTAAAAAAAAAAAATGGGTAGAACGGTTTCATTGAGAGAATCAGCTCGCGGCCGAGGCACGGAAGTCGCCTCGTAATACACCGGGAGCCCGGTTTTCAACGGAATAATCGACGAGGATACGTCTTTGGATTGGGTGGAAGGCGAGACGTAATTACGCCGTACGCTCGAACGCAAACACTATTTAACAACGTCGGTAATTTCTGCTCGTGTCCCTCCGCTCCGTTCCCGCGCCACAACGATGTCGAGGATGTTGCCTCGCTGTGATTAATGTGAAACTTCTTGCTCGCGGGCAAGGCTAAAAATTTCTTACGGGACGTATTTCCGCCAGCTCTCGGGACCATTCATAAACTCCTCCTCCTCCTCCTCCTCCTTCAGATATCGAGGGATAAACGATGGAAAAACTTTTATCGAATCGACCGGCATATCGAGGCGTTCATTTTTAATTCGACGCGAGAGAAGCGAAACTCGTATCTTAATTTTATTTTAATGGAGAGTTTTTTTTTCTTTTTATACCCTTTGTAGAAGACGAAATCTTCGACTGTGGTCGATTTTGAAAGAGGAATTCGATTCCAGTGGAAGAGGAATTGTAATAGGATAGGGGGGGACAAATTATTTCGGAGGAGGATTATTCGACAGGAAGACACAGGTTTAAAGACAAAATCAAACGGAAACGCTTATCCAGAGTAACTAGAGCGTGGATTAATTGGAGAGTTGAAGGGTGGTACGGAATAATTAGAAAGCTATTAGGAATAGAATGACTTCGAGCGAAGCCACGATTACCATATGATTTATGAATCCGTTGGAGAGACGACGCGTCGCAAGAGGTTACGGGATAAGCCCGAGCCGTAATAAACGCGATTAATAAATCAGCGTCGATCACTTGTTTTGGAAGAAGCGTGTAAGAGGAGGATCTTAAGAGAAAATTTATTAAGAAAAATTTTCTCGAAACAACGATTCTCCGTTATTCTTCCGGATGGAAATTTTTCGACGCGGAAATTTCGACGATGAAAAATAATATACGAAATCCGTGAAATCGATATACACGAGAGATCGCGATGGATAAGCCAAATTATTGGTTCAACCGCGCGCGTGGAAAATTTACATCAATTTTCATATCATAATACACACACAGGATGCATGGATCAACAATCGTGGATAAACGTTCGTTCTTTTTCGAAATACGTTCCAACGGAAAGTAAAATTACTTTTAGAATTCTCGAACAGGAATTTGCGATTCTGCGAATCGAGCGGATCTTTCGAAAATATTCTATTATTGAGGGAGGGAGGGGGGGGATATTGGAGTCGATAGAGAAAGATGTGGATAGTTTTATCGCGTGGAAATACGAAACGATATGGATCGTAAATTTTGAACCATGCCTATTGCATTTTGCCGCGTACAGTTGTGTGCACACGAGGCCCTCCACCTCCTCCTCCTCCTCCTCCTCCTCCTAGCGGTCAGCCTTCTTTGCCAACCGGTTGCGCGGCATTCGTTTCGATAAATTAACTCGGGAAACGTTTCGCCGACTTTGTAGAGTCCGGATCTTGCCTCTCCTAATCACGGGCAACAGGTGCGTCAACCGATAAACAGGCGGGCTCGAGGATGAAAAAAGAAGAGATTTTTGTATTGTTATTTTTACCCAAAAAGAAAAAGAAAAGAAAAGAAAAATGTATTTCTTTCAAATGAGAAAATCTGATATCGCGTTATTAAAAAAAACGGTAGACAAGATCGAACGCGACAACTCGTTTCGATCATTTTTTTCATTTCCGAGAACGAACTGGTTTCCTCGTGTTTACTATCAAACCGTGGGAAATGAATTTCGCGCTACAATTTAGTTTATCTCCCGCATTCTTCTCCTATTCATCGAAAATCGACTTTTTAAACCACTCGTTTCTTCAACGAGATATTTATCCTTATCTTCTCTCACAAGATAACGGCTAAAATTACTTCTTACCTTCCTTAAAAAAAAAAAAAAAGAAAAAAAGAGAGGAAGAAACATCGAGATAAAGGTAGAAAGAATCGAGGAGACGATCGAAAAAAAGACTCTAAAAATCTAAAATCCTATTTAAAAATCTCAACTCTTAAATCTCGAGGTAGCAGCGGAGTTGGAGGCAGCGTCCGAAAGGAGAGGCCGACCCCGTTCGTGTCCCATTCACAAATCCGCTCGGTCGCGAGTCTATAATCCGCTCGGCTGGACGGCCGAGAACCCGGAAGGGAGCGCGAGAAAATCGTAACCGTCGATCAGCCGGCGGTGGATATTAATAAAGGCGGAAGGAGGAGCGAGATGGAAAGGGAAGGAACGAAGAAAGGCAACGAGAGCATCGAAGAGGCACAGCCTCCGCCGCTCGGAATAATGAGACGGAGGCGCGAGCCAGGCCTTTCAAAAGGAAAGAAATGACACGTAGAACGAGTGATGAAGAAGGACGAGCACGGGCGAGTCGAGAGAAAGGAGTCGAAGGAGGAGGAGGGCGCGAGATGATCGCAGGAGGAAGGAAGTAGCCTGTCCAGAAGCAATAGCAATAACAACAACAACAACAACAACAACACCTACGGTGTTCGATGGAGTGAAAGAGAAAGAGAGAAAGAGAGAGAGAAGAGAAGAGGAAGATGCATACGTAAGAAACGGAGGAGGATGGAGCGGATGATAGAGAGCAGAAGCTGTTCCATGGTGTACACTTGCCGAAGGCTGGGCAGGTTTTTGCCCGTGTTTTTTACGCCGTTTATTATAACTAGGAAGAGGCGATGCGCGTTGCGCCCGATCCGATATATACAATGAACGCGTGGAGAAACGCGTTCGATCGGGAGCCGTCCTCTTCTAAGCCTTGAAACAGTTATTCTTGGCGATTTTTTTCCTTTTTTTTTTCTTTTTTTAAGGAAACGTCAGAAGATGTGATTTTCGAAACTCTAATAATCACCTAATGTGTCAGGAACACGGATGAAATTTTGTGAACGATTTCTTTCATTTTATTTTCGTCAGTGTCGAAGTAAAGTGTAAAGAAAAGTTTGAATTTCAAAGATATAAAAAAGATGAAATAATAATAATAATAAGAGAAAAAGTTCGAGCGAATTCTATACGCGTACCGCGAACTCGTTAAGGAAGGAGCGGCGGTCGAAGTTGAAGAGGAGAGAGAGAGAGAGAAAGAAAAGAGAGAAAAAAGGCGAAGAGACGACGAGGAGGAGGCAGGGTGTTTCAAAGAGGCGCGCGACCGCGCTCCGAAGGTATAGTTTAAAACGCGGAGAGGTGGGATGGAGAGCGTGAGAACGCATAAACTTATAAGGAACGAAAGAGAGAGCGAGGAAGGGAGAGGATACGGCGAGGCAGGCCGTGCTCCTTTCCTCGCCGCTGGAAACTGCTCCTTAGGAGAACCGTAGGATAACCTATCCGTAACACGTCACTTCCTTCCACTGCCTTTATACCTATCTTTTTCGCTCATTTACTCCGCATTTTTACTCCTCCTGCCCTCCCCTCCCGCCGCCTCTTTTTCTTCCCCTTTCTTAAACGTCATCCGTTTAGAAACGAGCGTAAGGTGTAACATGGTTCTCTCTCTCTCTGTCTCTCGGTAGCGGAATAGAAATTATTTTTTCACCGTCTTTCTCAGATGAAATTTGCTCCTTTCGTTACCATAGCATAGTAAAAGTAAGATCTTTGAATTTGTGAAATATATATATTTATATGTAAAAGAAACCCGATCACCGTTATTCTCGAATCTTGGTTATATAGATATATTTAACATTTAAAAAACACGAAGCGCTATGGTTGGATGCGAAGATATTAATTTTAATAAATAACGATGCTTTCTCCTTAAAGCGTCGAAATTCGGAGTACCGTTATCCCCGCATCACGCGATATATTTAAAAACGGGAGCCTTTTCATTTTATTTATACATCGAATGAGTCAGTTTCAAGAGAATTTCGCTGGTCATGCTTCGCGCAAGAAAGTTTCCTTTTCACCTACATGGAGAGCGCACTTTGGTTTATCCACTTCACGGTTGGTCGAATAAATAATTGAAAGGGTAAGAAGATAAGTAAAAGGCCGTCCGGGTTAAATACACGACATTATTTTCTTTCGGGATTAACGTTTATGGGATGAAACGAGCGGTTCTCGCGAAAACGATTCGAGCCGGAAGAACGCAGGTGTGAACATCGAGAGAGAAAGAGAGAGAGAGAGAGAGAGAGTGAGAGATATCGACAGGAAAATACTCTTCGACCCGTATTCAATTTCACGTAACGATTAAATAAAAAGAATCTTTAACGTTCGAATATCGCTCAAAGATACATATCATATATAATTATGATGGTAGAATGAATTAGAACGATCGATGAAAGAAAAGAGAGGAAAGAAAAAGTAAATTCGAAACGTTTTCGGATTCTCCTGTTAATTTAACTCCTGGAAATTTAATTCTTCGACTGTTGCATAATTTTCCATTCCGCGCGATTATCGATCGTTTTATCGCCAATTACGCGTCATTAATTAAGAGAACTTTTCGAATGTCAATTTTAACGAGGCTCGTGGAGGGAGAAAACGGGGGAACGGAAGCATTAAGAGGCAAGAAGAAGGAAAGAAGAAGAAGAAGAAGAAGAAGTCACGGTTACGTGGCCGTGGGCCATGCGCTCGGTTGCTTGGGGTTACCGGAAGTCGAGTGA
>NW_006263651.1:442923-443778 GCF_000469605.1 Apis dorsata | reverse complement strand
GTAGCGGGGCAGGTGAGCCCCGATCCCTCTCCCGATTCTCTCCTCCTCCTCCTCCTCCTCCTCCTCCAACCGGCAGTGAGAGAAAGAAAAATGGAAGGAGAGCCCGTAAAGGAAGTGACGTCGTACCGCGGGGCTCGTTCACGTGGCCGCAACAAGGAGAAGGTGGTGCGCTCCACCTTCTATCACCTAAGAAAACGGCCCATAACTCTTTTCCTCCGTCCTGCCGCGGCTTCTCGCGTCTGACAATGGAGATTGCGCGCAAATGGATGGGATCGTGATAGAGTAACGCTCTAACAGATGCCTTCTCTCTCTCTCTCTTTCCCTCATTCTATTTTTGCCTCGATAAGAGTAGACACAAGCGATCGCGATTGGAAATTTCGTGCGATTCTAGCTATATTATTACCTTGGAATCCAGAGAGAACAAGATCCTCTCCATTATTCCATCGCGATAATCAAATATCAAGGAATGGAAGGAAAAGATCCTCTTTTTTCTCTCTTTTCTTTATTATTACTTGAAATCAATTCGCGATGATCAAATAAAATATTCTCCTCTCCCTATCTCTCGTTCTTTCAACGGAGAGATTCTATTTTTTCGCCTCGATAAGAGATAAGATGCATCGCGAAATTTAATGCGCTATCCACGCTGCATTATTACCTCGGAATCCATCGAGAGATCCTCCCATCGGAATAATCCAACGTCGCGAGATATACGATTAGAGTGGAAGGGAAAGATTCGGTTGCATAATGGCCGTTAATGAATCGTAGACTCCAGGAGGGGGCGTGTAGCAACTCGTTAAATAACCGCCGGCTTTCTCGCCGAAACTTTGAGATTGGTGATTGTGCGAGGCCACCTCC
>NW_006263651.1:439414-442403 GCF_000469605.1 Apis dorsata | reverse complement strand
AGAGAGAGAGAGAGAGAAAGGCCGAGGCGAGAGAGAAAGAAAAAGAAGGAGAAGGGAGGGAGGAGGGAAGAGGCGACAGTTTCCGGTCTCCCTGAACAAGCGCGTTCACTCTGACGCTTCTCCGTCTGCGCGCTTGTGTGTGTGTGTGTTGTGTGTGTATGTGTACATGCTCGACTCGGTGCAACCATTTGGCAATCCAGATTTCCCGATAATCTCCATCCACGATCTTCCATAATCGATAATGAAACGATCCTCGAATCGGTCTTTTTTTTTTTTCCTTCTCCTTCTGGAGGAACGCTTCGCTTTTTTTTCCAGATCGATTCCAGAAAAATTCTTTCGAATATCCTCACGAAGATGGGGAGCGATCGATAAGAATAGGAATAAGAGATGGACGCGATGGATGGAAATTTTTCAACCTGACCTGGTTATGGAATTAATACGCAAGCGCGTTCGAGCATGTACCCGTACGAGCTGTTGCTCAAAAAAGTATGAGATCACCTACTGTTCTAAATTCGCGAGTTCCATCGCTTCTGACTCACTCGCGAAAGAATTTTTTTAAGAAATACAATTCAACGATGGAATCATTCAGGAACGGAATCGCGTTGTCGTGCGATGTCGTGTTGTTACAACGAGAAGATTTTCACGAGGAGATGTCGCGATGAAAAACGGTCGAAGAATTCGAGGTAGGTTGATACAGCAGCGGCGATTGAACAATGCACAGAAGCGGATTATCCGTCAGAAGCGAGTACTCGCCTCGACTCCCACGCGCTCGCGGCTACTACCTCGAGACAGGTGCGCTTGATAACTCTCTACCCTTTTGGAAAGGGTTTTGCATTCTGGAATTGCTTTTCGCTCTTGTTGTACGAGGAATCGTGTAGGAACAAAATTGTGCGACTTTCACAAGCTCGAGATTATAAAAAAAAAAAATACACGCGCAACAACAGGAGACGAGATTTCGCGACGCATAATCGAGAACACGGAAACGAAGAGTTGAGATTGGATGATTCGATGGATTTCGAAAGTGCAGGTAAAAAGAGGGAGAGAGAATGACAAATGCCACGACCAATTAAACGCCTCTATCGATTAATTACGACCGATTGGATTCGACAAACCGCGCATGATCGATCGATTTTATCGGCGCTGAAGACAAATGATTAAACGTTTTGTGCTCGGCGCAGGATGCTCGCAGATTTCCCCCCCGCGCTCACTCCCGTCCTTCTTATCCAAACCGAGATCTCACGATCGAACAATCGAGCCGCGCGTCTCCTCCTCCTTTTATTATTCACCTGTTTCTTCCTTTTCTCTTCTCCACGTAATCCAAAGTAATCGAACGAAGTTGTCGCGGCGGCAACAACGATTTCTTAAGCGGGTTTCGTGCAATTAACCGTTACGCAATCCCCCGTTCAACCGATCGTATCGGCGAAAAAGGAAAAGTGATCGATCGATCCGTTTATCGGACGATCAATTTTCCAATATACACGCTCACTTAAAGTAAACAATCGTCTGCAATCGATTTTTCCGAATAATAAATATAAACAAGACTATTATACAATTATCCCGGTTAAGTAAATTAATGGAGATAAATACATTATCTCGTAAAATGTAACAATATCTTTTCCCGGCCATTGATATTTTAATCGATCAGAAATGATCGCCAATGGTGTCTCGTTTCAATTTCACCAGTTCGAGAGTCCAAGTCGAGCGAGGAGGAGGAGGAGGAGGAGGAAGATGAGGGGGAAAGAAAAAGGAGGAGAGAGGGGCGCGCGCGTGTGGGAGGAGGGGAGCGCGTAGTAAGCGTAGTAAGACACGAGCGGAAGTTGGAAAGGGGAAGCCCCTTGTGGAGGCCGGGGAACCGGAAACGGCCGAATGCTCGTCACGAGGCACCGGCCAGGCCGAAGAAAAGCAGCAGCCAGCAGCCGGAAAGAAAGAGCGGAGAGGATATAACGTTAAAAAGGCCGGCGCACCGTGCGCGTTCACAGAGGGAAAGAGCAATTTGGAGCAGAGGTCGAGACGCGAAACGAGAAAAGAGGAGGAGGAAGGAGAAGAAGAAAAAAAAGAAGGAGAAGGAGAAGAAGAAGAAAGGGTTTTACGACCAGGCAGCCTCTGTTCAACGAGCTGCAGATCAAAGGGCTCTATATATTAATTGATATTAATTGCTCCTTTGCGCTTGCATTTCTCTTTCTTTGCTGTAAAAGAAATTTACTTTTTTTTTTTTTAGCCTTCGTCTTCTCTCGAAAGAATTCTTCGTGAAATCTCTTGTTCACTTTCGAATTTCATCATTTCGAACGCGATATAAAAACTTATAATAAATCTTAAAAGTATTACTTTATAATAATATATATATATATCAAAAATCGCTATCGAATTGGATCTTTTCTCGAAAAAGTATATCGAAACATCGAACGGATAACTTTTGATATCAGCTGTACAAAGACGTTCGACTGTGGAGAATAATAGGTAGATTCAACGGTGTTTACAATGAATCTCCAGACGATCACGCGCGTGCTCGGTACACGAATTACGAGCGTGTACGACACGGCCAATTAACAATCCTCGAACGATCGCGCTTCCCATAAAGAAAGGGAAAAATGAAGAAAGAGAACCAGCGACAGATGAGGAATGGAAAAAGCAAATGGAATAATGAAAAAGAAAAGAGAGGAAAAAAAAAAAAAAAGAACCGTAGTACGCCTCCGAAATATAATGTAACCGACACTCACGGTAAGAAGAGAGAGAGAGAGAGAAAGAAAAAGAAAAAGACGTTTGGTTCGAAGCAAACCGACGAAGAGGACGGGAGAGGGAGACGACCCGACGAAAGCTGACCACGTTGGCGGGACGAGGACGGTGCTATCCGTTCCAAGACGGTGGGAGTATGTCCAAGAATGAGTAATACAGCGGCGGTCGGAGTGGAGAGACGGTGGGGAGGGACGACAAAAGGGCAAAAGATAGAGGGAGACGGGACACTAATGAATGACTACAAAAGGAACAGGTA
>NW_006263651.1:439091-439345 GCF_000469605.1 Apis dorsata | reverse complement strand
GGATAGAGGCGGTGAATGGAACGGTGAACGGCGAGAGAGAGAGAGAGAGAGATGTGAGACGTAATGGGACGGAGAACGAAAGAGAAGGAGGGGAAGTACGGGTTGACGGTAGCACGCACGCCAAGGGGATAAGGGACGTCCAGAGGGGGTGAGTTATTTTGGTGCGTGTATCGAAATCAGAATGCAACAAGTGACACATGCGTGTGTCTACTGTCGTGGTCGGAAACATTGCTTAAAATCTCGTCTCTACGCGC
>NW_006263651.1:421706-438791 GCF_000469605.1 Apis dorsata | reverse complement strand
CTCTCTCTCTCTCTCTCTCTCCCTCTCTTTTTCTCTCTTTTTTCACGGCGTTGTACGGCTCGTGCAGCGAACATACACTTCTAACTTTAGATTGTTTGCTATCGGTCGGCTCAAACATACGACGGACCTTTGGGGTCTGGTCTGGCCTGGTCGAGAGGCGGCGACAGCAGAGGTGCTGTTGCAGCTTTTTAGGGGAGATTCGTAGAATTATCCTTTTCGGTTATACTCCATTGCACCTAATTTACCTTCAGCGGGTAAACTGAACTGGACGAAACGAGGGGAATAAATACATACGGGTGGAAGATTTTAAACTTCTTTGCCGTAGAGATCGCGATTCGATAATCTTTGAGGCGCAAGACTATGGAGAAATATTTCTAAATATCCTGAAAAGAGAAAAAAAGAAAAAAAAGAAGAAAAAGAGAGAGAGAGAGAGAGAACTGGTTTTAATTAAGCGGCGTTCGAGTGTAAGCGGCGTAAGCGAAAAGAGAAGGGTAAAGGGAATACGAGACGGCGCCAGAGAGCTCGGGAAGAATTAATTCCCGCGGAGGTGTTCTCTCTCTCGTCCCGAAATGATGTTCCGAGAAGTGGAGGCACAGTTAGCGAGAACGAAGCATTCGTATGCAGCGTGCCGGCCGTGTAGACGATAGGCGATCGTGCCTCGCCTGCTGCCCGCTCCTCCGTCCCGTTCATTCACTAACTCGCTTCGTACTCCAGTACATTATTGTTAGACAACTGCCCGTTTCCGGCGCTATCGCTTCTACGTGTTTCTCATATTTTCGTCTTCCCTTATTATTGGCTCGGAGACCCACCGCTCCCCACCTCGTCCAAAACGAAATTCTTGCCAATTTCCTTCTTCTTTCCCCTTTTTTTCTTTTTCTACCTTTTAATAAAAAACATTTAACCTTCCATCTTACATACGAACACGAGGGATGAAACTTTATTATTATATTTTTGACGATATCACGACTATCGTTGCACAATTTGCAAGAATCGGAATCTTGTTTAGATTAAAAATTGTAAATTATGTAACGAAACGTATAAAAGAGAAAAGAAAGGAAAGGAAAACTGCGTTTACTATATAGAAGAATAGAATTTTTGAACGAAATAAGAGAAGGAGGAGAATCGATCGATCGGCGAATCGATTGGTGTAAAAGAGGAGGGAGAGGAACGGAGAGGCTGGTTTTCGCGATCCACCGAGCTCGACATTACGATCTCACACCTGAGCAAGAGAGCGTGCCTTTCGTGTCGCGCGGTAACAGATCGTTTCCGGCGCGCGTAGAGCCTCCACGCCGGAAGAATTATTCAATGGCGTACTCGCTAACCGGCGACCGCTCGATGGATCGCTTTGCGCCTGCTGTGATCTCGACCCACGGCCGAATTAACCCTCTCCTGATACCCCTGTCATTCACCCCATTTCCAATATTCAATTCAAATCAACATCGAGGAGAAAAGAAAAGTGATCGAAGAAAGGTAAAATAAAAAATAATAATAATTTTAGATCGCTTCTTTTACCTTTTCGAGAACGAAAGAAAAATAATTTTCTAATTCTCTGGATAAATAAATAAGAAGAATAATTTCTCACGCGAGAGAGCAAAGGAAGCAAATTATTTAAAGAAAAATGAGATTGAAAAAAAAGAATTTCACGATGGTAACAAGATGGATTTGCTATTTTTAACGGTTGCTAGTTTCAGCGTTACTTTTGCGCCGCTAGGTAGATTCGGATCCTGTAATGGTCAGGCACAAGGATTGAATGAAATGGTACTCGAGATAGGAGATAGCGTGCATCGATCCACCTCGTGGTTCCCCCATCCTTCACGGGGGAAGCGGCGTAAGGGGCTGCGTGGAAGATCAGCTTTCGTTTCGTTGGAGGACTCGTTTCCCGCTTCGTGAATAGAAATGACCATTAACGACCTGTCGCGGATTCTTAGAGCGAGGAAATCCAGAAATTAAGCTTCCGGGCGGGTTTCGAGATAAGATTTATCGCCGTTGTACAAACCGATATCGTTGCATACGTAATAAAGCCGTTCGAGTAAACGGGAAACTTTCTAATCTCGAGTCTCTCGGGTGATTACAGTCTCTTTTCTGTCCCGTTTACCCGTTTGTCATATCGATCGAAATTATAAAACGTACTCGAGAGAGTTAAATTTTTTTAAATTCATCCTCGCGGCGTCTAAAAACATTGGAAAGATTCGAAACGACAGAAAATAATTGTAATTATTCTTTGATTTCAAGAAAAAAATATAAATACGATTCGTTATGCCTCGCACGCGCGCGCAAAGTTTCACTAGAAAAATTATTCGACTTTTTCGAATCGAATGTGAATCTAAAAAAAAAAATCGGAAAATGGAGGAAATCGAAGGCGAAAATCGTCGTTAAATATCGTTTCGGTTCGTGTTCTATTTCCGTGGAACAGAAGGGAAGAGAGAAGATTCGTGTTGGTTCGAAAAGGGGTATACTCGTCGAGGTGGCGTGCACGAAGCTGACACGTGTGTCCCCTTAAGTGTAAGCGTATCGAAAGGGGGGGAGGGGTCTCGAGAGGGAAAAACGATGGCGAGGGAAAAGAAGAGAAGGAAGAAGAAGAATAAGAATAAGAACAAGAGGAGGAGGAGGAGGAGGAGGAAGAAACGTGGTCACAGAGAACGCAACAAGGTGGAGCAAGAGGTGGAGGACGAGGAGGTGGTGAAGGAGGAGGACGCACGAGGAGGGAGTTCGCAGAGTTCTGGCTGGGTGAGCACACGTCCGGTCATTATCGGAGCTTATCTACATGAGCACACCTCAAACGTACCCAACCAAACCTCGTACGTGGCTAGAACCTCGCGGTACCATTGTGCTCTTCGTGTTTATAAACCGCGTCCCTGTCTCTTTGGTCGAGTGAAAAAAAAAAAAAAAAAGAGAGGAAAAAAAAAAAAAAAAAAAGGGAAAAAAAAAAAAAAAAAGAGAGGAAAAAAAAAAAGAAAGAAAGAAAGAAAGAATAGCTCCGATTCTTGTTTCCAACTTACCGATCGAAAAAAAATCATCCGTGATACAACGAGAATTATTCACTTACCTGAAACAGAAAGAAAAAAATTTCGTTAATAGAATATTATTTTTCATTCGCAGAAGAGAATACATCCTATAACAAGATATACTTTTTTCTAAGATCGAATTTGAAAATGATTAATTATGAAAAAATAATAATAATTGTTGAAAGAAGAAACGAGTAGACGAAGGAAGACGTTGGGCTCCACTTCCACAATCCCGATTTCCTTCCATCGTGGCGCGTTCTTGCGACTTTTCTGGAGAGCGGTTCAAAGGAAAGGAGAGGTGGAGGAAAAGACAGGAGGGACAAAGAGGGGGGGCGGGAGTCTAATTTCGGCGGTGTCGGGACGAAGCGAGAACGAGACGCGTTTCGTCATCGTGGTCGTTGGGTTACGTCGGCGTATCGCGAGCAAGTGGAACGACGTTGCGGATCGTTTTCGAGGCACAGAGGTCAGCCACGACCTGCGCGAAGAGGGCAGCAGCGAGAGGTGGAAGTACGCTTCGGTGCCCTCGGCGTAGCGACGAGTCGAATCGAGTAGAGTCGAGTCGAGTCGATTCACGGAGACCGAACCGAAACACGCTCGAGAAAATCGACCCTTTCCGAGCTACCGATCGGAAATTAACTTTATTACACGGTGTAAGAGTAGACTAGCGATTATTGGAACGAGTTAGGGGATAATTGTAGAAAATTGCTAATAATATTGCTGGTTATCGAATTAATCGAATGAAATTTGTAAATAAGATGCGAACAGCAGAGGAAATTTCCATTCGATAAATCGTTTTCATCTATTTGAGAAAGTTGAACAACGAAACGAAGGGAATTCTGCTACGATTCCTCAAATTAAGAATATATATATATATATATACCCAACCTTTCTGAATCCAAATCCATTCGTACATATCGTACAAAACATCTCTCTTTCCGTGACTCTCATACGAGAAGAATAGCATCAAGATCAAGAGTCGCACGATTCTCCATCGAAACTACGAAGAGACACTCGTCTCTCGCGCAAAGATCGATCCTAATAAAAAAGAAAACCTATCTTAATATTGAAACTATTAATCGTATTCTGGACGACGAAGATAAAATTGGCGGGAAAACGAAGGGAAGGGCGACGACTGGATCGGTTGCAAATGCGACCGAAAAGGGAGACGAAAAGGAAAAGGGAGAGGACGAATTCGCATGGGTGGACGTAAACGAGTTTTTTTTCTTTTTTATCTTGGATCGCGTGTTCGGAGTTGGTGAAAAATCGGCGGTGGTCGGCGATGCGTGAACACAAGCGTTGGGGGAACAACGACGTACGCAGGGGCCACAGGTAAAAGAGGTCGTCGTTGCGCGTTCCTGCGCAACCTCGACCAACGATGGCTCCTCGCCGAAACGCGTGCACAATGATGCCGTACACAAGCGTTATCTCCCATTGTCTTCCACCCTTTCCTCCGCCATAGTACTCGACGCCATATTTCGCTCGGCCAGCTGAGAGAGAGAAAAAGAGAGAGAAAGAAAGAGAGAGAGAGAGATCGCTCCTGGTTTAATTAACAATCGGGCTCGTCGCTCCATCGACCTGCACTTTGTTTGCACGCTCCTCTAGCTTTGATCATCCTTCACCTTTGGAACAGTTCAGAAAGGGGATATATTGGGTTTTAAGTCGTTTGTCCTACAATGCCCCCTTTCCCTTTTAGAATCTTAAAACGAGGATCATAAGGTTGGATATATCTCTATCGTTATTTCAATTGATCGATTTTTGAATCGCGTGGAAAATATTTTTGCAAAAAGCCTATACAAAAAGATATATAGACACCATCGTGTATCACAGCGACAGTGTTGCCGAGATAAGCCGATCTACTCGAACGTGACCGTGTTCGGTCAAGATAACACACACACAGTGTTTTCCATTTTTTGATGGAGCAAGTTGGTTTCTTTATCGCTCCGTCAAAATCACCTGTCAACTTACTTACAACAACTATAGTATTTATTGCACCACTACGAACAACTATCACCGTAAAAATGTGTGAAAAAAGGGGTGGGAAGGAAGATCGTCCTCGAATCTCTAACGATTCTCCTTGAGTCGCGGAGGATCAGCAGGCAACCGACAGGAAAATCGGTCTTAATCGGCGATCGAGCGGCCAACTTCCGGCGCCATCGATCATTCAGCGTCTCGACACCACCTCCTTCTCCTCCTCCTCCTCCTCCTCTCTCTTATTTTCTCAACGAACCAAAGTCTGAATGGCCTCTCTCTCTCTCTCTCCCTCTCTCCGCACCATTCCACAACGTCTGGCCTGTTTTTCTTCCCTCCACGCGAGCGGAAACAAGCGCAACACGGTGAATTAAAAAGTTGTAATCGCGAGGTGGTGAATTGGAATCGGCAGCGGCGAAAAGGGAAACGGGTCGCTCGCTCAATGAAATCGCTCCCTGTTTTGCGCAACCCGTTGCGTTCGCGATTCCAGAGCGAGTAAAAAACCTGAATTCTTCTAGATAGGGATCCTAGATAGCTGAAAATAAACGTACGGTCCATTAACTATCCCGTCCTTTCTCCGTGCAACGGAGAGAGGGAGGGGGTATGGAAAATTGGCGGAAAGGTGGTGGAAAGCGTGAGAGAGTTAAGCGTGGTCGGCGGTGACGCACGAAAATCGAATATCGCGATTCATTCGCGAAACCGTGTCACGATCGAGCAACAGGGAACGAGATCATTAATGGAGCGTGAATATGAAAGGATCGACCTTAGATCTCGTTGAGGTTGCTGGAAATCGATCGGTCGGATCTCATTTTTCCTCGAGGAAATATTCCCTTCGATACACACTTTTCTTCTCGATATTTGTCGCGAATAAGGGGATCGAGATCGGAAGAAATGTCTTGCAACAATTTTTTACATTTGCGAGCAACAGGGAACGAGATCATTAATGGAGCGTGAATATGAAAGGATCGACCTTAGATCTCGTTGACGTTGCTGGAAATCGATCGGTCGGATCTCGTTTTTCCCCGATATTTCGCCAGGAAATATTCCCTTCGATACACACTTTTCTTCTCGATATTTTTCGCGAATAAGGGGATCGAGATCGGAAGAAATGTCTTGCAACAATTTTTTACATTTTCGAGCAACAGGGAACGAGCTCATTAATGGAACGTGAATATGAAAGGATCGACCTTAGATCTCGTTGACGTTGCTGGAAATCGATCGGTCGGATCTCGTTTTTCCCCGATATTTCGCCAGTAAATATGCCCTTCGATACACACTTTTCTTCTCGATATTTTTCGGGAATAAGAGGATCGAGATCGGAAGAAATATCTTGCAACAATTTTTTACATTTTCGACCCACAGGGAACGAGATCATTAATGGAGCGTGAATATGAAAGGATCGACCTTAGATCTCGTTGACGTTGCTGAAAATCGATCGGTCGGATCTCATTTTTCCTCTCAGAAATATTCCCTTCGATACACACTTTTCTTCTCGATATTTTTCGGGGATAAAGGAATCGAGATCGAGATCGGAAGAAATGTCTTGCAACAATTTTTTACATTTTCGAGCAACAGGGAACGAGATCATTAATGGAGCGTGAATATGAAAGGATCGACCTTAGATCTCGTTGACGTTGCTGTAAATCGATCTCATTTTTCCTCGAGGAAATATTCCCTTCGATACACACTTTTCTTCTCGATATTTTTCGGGAATAAAGGAATCGAGATCGAGATCGGAAGAAATGTCTTGCAACAATTTTTTACATTTTGCTATCGAAAGAGATATTCCTTTCCAGAATATTTCCTCGAGGAATGTTGCGAAAAATGATTCGCAAAAGTGGATAGACGCGATTTGGCGTTTCATAGGAGGAGGCGCGCGAAGAAAGGAAGAAGAGAAGAGCGTCTCCCGCATTGCGAATAATGGCAATAAACGAGCGGCGCGCACGAAGCAGGGGTGAAAGCAACGACTAATGATAGCTCGGGGCGACGATTAGCGCCTCCGTCGATCCCAGGACCGACTGTCTTCGACGCCTGACGGCGATCAACCGTCTAAAGGCTTATTTGCCTCCATTTAATTAATTGCCCCTCGGCCTATCCTCTCTGCGGAAGCTTCTGCTCGCGCACAGAGGACGCGACCGAAAATCGCCTCGATTATTACCTACCTCGTCGAGGAACCGGATTCTCATCTGTCAAAGATCGATCGAGTCTTGCACACAACGCGGAGGTATATTCGAACCGTTTCGAGGATCCGTCTAACCCATATACCGCCTAACATCTGCCAAAAAAATCCACCATCGTCCGACCACTTTACAAAAAAAAAAGGAGAGAGAGGAAGAAAAAGATGGAAAGGAAAGAAAAAAAAAACGTAGGTAGGAAAAAGGGGTTAAAAATCCAGAAAAGTGTGGCGAGGGTGAGAGAGAGAAGGAGAGAGAGAGAGAGAGAGAGGAACGGCGAGCCCATAAACCGAGAGAACGTCGGCAGAATGGCATAGGTAGGCTAGGTAGGTAAATGACGTATAGATGCGTATCACGCACAATGCACGCCCGTGGGAGCTTGCGTGCATTCGCTCCCACGCCGGTTTTGTCTGGACGAGACCGACAGAGACCAGCCCTCAAACTGCTACAAAAGGGTTCTCATCGGCGAGGAGGCCTCCCAACGTTTCGCCAATCCAGTTTCCCGCGCTCCCGTGGACCTCCGTCTTCTCCTCCAACGCCTAAAAATCCTGGGCAAACCGCAGGATTTCTCCATATATATATATATATATACGCGTTTACTTTGAAATTTTTTCTTCCAGGAATCGCTCGTCCAAGAATTTTATTATTCCGCGATATCGGCGGAGCCGTGAACGTGCTCGTTGATGACCCTATTGTAGGCAAATTAGAGGAATCTCCTCGGGTTTTTCCTCGTGGCGAAAACAACATCGTCGTGGCGTCACTTGAGCGGAATAATCGTTCTCAGACCGATTTTCTAAGAACGTATCGCGGGACTGAAAGCGTCAGGGATCGGCATACGTTGCATCTTTCTAAACTTATCGTAATCTCGTTGAATCGTGAGCTATTTCTAAGAGTTAAATTCCCTTTCGTTTTACGGACAGCGTATTATGGACAGGTTCTATACACGTTCCATATACACGTTACTTTCGCGTCACGAAACGATTCGTGGACGGTATGGTGGGTAAAGGAAGGGTTAAAATAAAGGCGATCGAGGTGGCGAGAAATGCGTGTAAAGTAGTAGCGGCTTGTAATTGTGATTCGCGACGCCGATATCCGTTTTTCATTTTGCAGGGATTAGTCATCCTTCTCTCGTGTCTGCCTTCCATTTTTTTTCCCACCAGAAGAAGTTTTACACGCGAAAACAGCAAGGACAAGGCTGAAGTTGGTTCACCAAGATGGATTGATTTAACGATTCGCGTGTCGAGAGACGCATCACTCGACCACGTTTCGATGTAACGATTTTTCAATCGAGGAGATCTGGCCGTCCTCGAAAATGCCAAGGTTTCGATTTATCTCGTCCTCGCTATTTTTCACGTCGTGCAAAAGTCGAGTCTTATTCTCGGTTTGCGAGGCGAAGAGACGAAAGGGACGAGGGTAGCTGGAACCCTTGACTTTCTAAACTATTCACCCTACGAGATAACGACCATTTCAGCAACGAAACAATAATAAAGGGAGGTAGTCAGGCGAGAGTAAGGGCAGCGCACCTGTGACACATTCTCACGTGCGTCTGTCGAACACCTGTAACACTCGGCCCGTACCGATCGGCTAACCCTAGCGTTTCCAATTTCCCACATATATCGACTGTTTAATAAGAGGGCTGTGACGAGACAGGGTGTCGATTGCCAACGGCTCTTCTTTAAATTAAATTCTCTTCCCTTCGAACCTCTCCTCGAATCTATCAGAGATAGATAACAAATCCGACGAAATACAAACGATAGAAATGGAATTTTTCTTCCTTAGAAGTTACGAGCCGAATGAGAAATGCTTCGAAGACACGCTTGAATCACTAATTGAACGAAATATCGAAAATCGTATATCAAAATTATTCAATAATCTGAAATAATTAAATTATAATCGAATGAGAAAATATCGAAGGAAAGAAATAAAGTGCGGATTACCAATAATTCTACTTTAAGTTAAATTCTCTTCCCTTCGAACCTCTCCTCGAATCTATCAGAGATAATAACAAATTCGATGAAAATACGCGAACAAGTTTAACAGATAGAAATGGAATTTTCCTTCATTAAAAGTTACGAGCCGAATGACAAATGTTTCGAAGACACGTTTGAGTCGAGCGAAATCAGGATCAAAATTATCCAATAACGTGAAGTAATTAAATCGAATCGAATGAGAAAATATCGAAGGAAAGAAACAGAGTGCTGATTACCAATAATTCTACTTTAAATTAAATTCTCTTCGAAACTCTTTTCGAATCTATCAGAGATAAATAACAAATCCGACGAAATACAGACGATAGAAATGGAATTTTCCTTCCTTAAAAGTTACGAGCCGAATGACAAACGAAAACACGTTTGAGTCGAACGAAATCAGGATCAAAATTATCTAATAACGTGAAGTAATTAAATAGAATCGAATGAGAAATATCGAAGGAAAGAAACAGAGTACCGAATAATTCTACTTTAAATTAAATTCTCTTCGAAACTCTTTTCGAATCTATCAGAGATAAATAACAAATCCGACAAAATACAGACGATAGAAATGGAATTTTCCTTCCTTAAAAGTTACGAGCCGAATGACAAACGTTTCGAAAACACGTTTGAGTCGAACGAAATCAGGATCAAAATTATCGTGAAAATAAATTATATTAATCGTGAAAAAAGCGTGAAAGAAAGAAAATATGGAAGGAAAGAGCGCAACGTTGTACGTGGCGTTGTATGTTTCGTATCGGCGACGCATAGTCGTTGGCACGAGGGGACCAATGACGTCACCGTGTCACGCCTCGGCGATCACCTGTTCCGCCATTAACATTAACCCGCCACTGTTATCTGGCCAGGAACAACGAAGGAATCCACCCAAGTCTCGTCCACAGGGGAGAAAAGAACGCACTTTCCAGGGAACACGGGAACGCAATTGTCTTTTGCCGCACATTAACATGATGGCCGCCATTCGAACGGCACATTTCGGCACATCGTGGCCGCCCCTCCCGCTCCTCCCTCTACCATCGTCACGCTTCGTTGCACGACACAACCGTGTCGCTTTGTCTCGAATAACGACCAGGATTAACCTGTGTGTACAATTTTATACTCGGTATTATATATATATATATATATATATATATGTGTGTGTGTGTGACGGTTATACGCCGAGGATCGGTTTCTTGGTAACAAGTGTGGTTTCCAACGAACAGGATATAATAATCGTAAGAAGATGGGTAATTACTACTCGTCGATCTTCCTCCTTGGTGGTTGCTAGGTGGTCAATTACGAAACGTTTAGATATTCTATAATTTCTGCTTTTGGATATCAACCATTTTCTAAGTTTTTCGAGGTGTCGTAAAATCAGAAACAAAGTGATACAGAGAATGCACGGTGAAATGCGATTGAAGAAATTTTGAAATTTTTTTTCTCTCAATCTTATTTCTTTTATTTTTTTTTTTTTTTTGCGACGCTTTACGTGGAATGGAGGATTGTTTCTTTATTTATAACACGTACTTCTATCTTTCTTTTGTTTTTTATAGATTGAAATTGTTGAAATTGCATAGCGATATTATTATCGTTTTTCCAAGTGGATTTCCGTTACATGAAAATATTTCGTAGAAAGCGACAACGAATCTCCCCTCCCCTCCTCCGTACCTCGGCCCGATGAACACGATCGAGGCTATCTCGCGCTAATTGTTTTTCATAAATTTTCCTTTTACATGCTCCGTTGGACGAGACGAGCCGCGTTCAGCGTTCTTAATTACCGATTTACATTATTCAATATACCTGATTCTCTATACGACATCTTTGTACAATCTAATAAAACACCCTTAATCTCCCTCGCTGTTACGAGTGTTCATAGACGTGTGAAAACGAACGAAAACAATCCGATGTTATTAAAAATTTATTTCTCAAAGAACTAGAACTCCATAATAAAAATCATCCATAATACTTTTACCACTTGGGAAGCCAATTATCATTCGCTAATTGATTATGTATAAAGATCGAATAAACGAAATTAACGGATACATCGTGAAAAATACCCCTCTTGATTGTTCCTCGCAAAATCATCATAGATATCGTTATAAACTCATCTCGAACAAAATATTCGCGTTTCTATTTTCCTGTCTAATTTTTAAAGCTTCCCTCGTCGTCCTTTTTCGTTGAAAAATTTGAAATAATTCGCAAAGGTTTTATTCTAATCTTGAGAGACAGAAGCAAACGTTCCCGTTTCCGAATCGCGCGTCCCCCCGTTTACATCTGCGACAGGTGCAATTTTTCGTGGTAATCTCGAAGAGGGGCCCCATGCAACCTGCCGATTCTGCAACGAAGCCTCTGCGACTCGACAGTGGCTCGTTACGTGTCCCAATGGTCGGTAGAGATCGACTCGGATAGGGGAGAGAACGTCATTTTGGCGACACCGATCGACCTGCTCGCTATCTCGATATCAGGAATCGAGTGTAAAAATACGTGTACGCGACTCGTTACAATCGTAATAATTTTCTCTCTCTTCAAAACGATCATTCCAAAGTGTAAAAGAAAAAAAAGAAAAGAAAAATTAAGGAATCGAAGAGGAAAAATCGTTTCGAAGAAATAAACGACGAAATGAAGATTTGAAACGAAGATTTGAATTTTTCGTAAGAAAAAGAAAAAGAAAAAGAAAAAAAGAAAGAAATTGATCTTGAGAATATATATTCGTTGGAAAGATATTATTATTCGCGAGCAGCGAGAAGAAATGGGAAACGAATATAGGGACGAGAAGGGGGCGGGGGAGGAGAGAGAGGAGGCGAGGAGAAGGAAGGACGATAAGAAGATAAGCGAGGAGACGGGAAAAAGAGCGAAGGAGAGGAGAAGAGAGCGGGGGAGAGAAGAGAGAGAGGAGCACAGGATCATCGAGGATTGGACAAACGAAACTCCTCCCGCGTTATCTGCGTCCAACCTGCACCCACGCATCAATTCACCGGCGCGAGAGGCAGCAGCGAGAGAGGAGAGACACAAGGAGAGAGAAAGAGAGAGAGAGAGAGAGAGACGAGCGCGTATCGGCGTGCACCAGAGAGAGAGAAAGCGATCCTCCACCATGGCTCGCATCCTCGCGCAACGAGTTTACCACTGGATGCGTGGATGTCGACCGGCAGCCATGACCTCGTACGATCGTGGCTGACAGTGTGAGTGGTGCAAAAGGGGCGGGGAAGGAAAAAAATGGTTTCGATCTCTCCTCGATTAAATCCGTTTAAAAAAAACGATTCTCAGCAATCGTTCAGCAACCCTAAATGGAAAATAATATTTCGATTTTGATCCTCTCTGTTCGGGTCGCATCTTATCCTCCATCAATTCTTTTTTATTCCTCCTTTTCGTTCTTATTCTTTTATTAAAACGAAAAACACTTCGAAAACTACGCTTCGAAAAGAATAACTCTCTCGACAAATTGCGATCCGAGCCAATTTCGAACGGAATAATTTCATAAATTCCGTCCATCGGTTGCTCCGCCGTCTGCGCCGAGAAACGGAATTTCCAACGGTCGGTTAATAAATCGGAGGAAAGTGATCGCGGGGACACAAATCTCTTTGGAGTAAGATCTCCAGAAGGGGAGGAGGAGGGGGGAGTTGGCTGGCTACGAGAGCTCTAACAAGGATGACTCGAGGTTGTCCACGTTAAAAGCCGGCTAATTGATTGAATTTATGGTCAGGCAGGTTGGATAGAGGGCAGAGGATGAAACCGCCTCGCGGCCAGCTTCCTTCCGTAAATTCAATAAATCGTAAGCAACTCGAGTCAACTCGAGCATTCGAGTTTCTCCACTCTTTATTCCTCGCGAAATTGACGAACCTTGGAATTCCTTCTTTCTTTTTCCCCTCCTCGAAAGAGAGAGAGAGAGAGAGAGAGAGAGAGAAACAATTTTCCCCGGAAACAACCGAACGGAGAGAGGAGAGAATCGTTTCGCTTTGCTCCTGTTTCACAACCACTTCAAATTGACTCTTGTCTCGAGATACTCTCTCTCTTTGCAAGATGCAAACCTCAGTGGTGCGTGTTGGTATCGATCCATCGAACAAATTGAATTTCTCTCCTTCTCTCAAAGATGGAAGAATCGAATTATCTCTCGATCGAAATCGAATCGCTGTTAATTAAATTCCCAAGACTTTCCCCCTCTCCTGGAATTTTTTTAATATTCCAAGAAGAAGGGATCGCCCGACATCCACGGGTGCTTTCGGACTTCTATCTACTATCTATCTAAACCTTTGGAAAAATGGCTTGGAAAGGTTCGAGAATCCAGACGGGGAGAAGGAAGATCGAGCATTGAATGCAGATGAAAACGGGAATGAGAGACGGCGGTAGATGGGTGGTAGCGGGTGCCAGAAATCAAGGCTCAATTTATGGCTCATTGAACGGGATACTTTTCTAGGGTGGACGAGTGGAAAAGTTGGATGCTCGGTTTGATGGCAAACATCGGCGGTTTTACCGTTATCCCTGCCCCTCGGGCAATCGGCTACAATCCGATTGTGCCTCTTGTTTTTCCTACTCGTTGCTCGGCCAGTTCCTCACCAACCTCGAACCTGTTCCACGAGTACACGCTTCGGCCTCGCGCGCGCGCCTAGCCTCACGCCGCGTTCGAGAGCGGATTTTCTCTCTCGGCATCTCTCCGATATTTTCCACTCTTCCCATTTTTTAAAGAAAAGTTGAACGTTTCTCTCCACCATCCCGAAATTTACATTATCGAAGGGGTTAGATTTTTCGAACTTAATTCATCTTAATTTAAATAATATCGAACATCTTCGCGTTGGAACAACTTCAATTAGATCAACGATGTCCCCACGAGAGTCGAGAGCAAACGAGAGATCGCAACCCACAGGGATTATTGCACCACTAAATTGTACGCGTAACTGTATCGAGCACGCCATCCAGATTATACGCATTAAAATCCTCCATATTAGATTACCGATCGTATCTCGAGAACAAGATCAAGGTTGTTATTCGTAGGAAAAAAGGTAATTGCAAACCAACGGCATAACTTATTGACCGATTCCCTTTTTTTTTCTTTCTTTCTTTCTTTACTTTCTTTTTTCTCTCCACGTGACTTCTTCGAGAGCCTACGAGATCGTAGCAATGATCTTAGACACTTTTAATAATCAGACAGAAGTACGGTTTTCGTAGTGCACTTCATTCGTCTTTTTACCTATTTAAAATCCAATTGATAAAGACAAACGAAGAGAGTTTATTTGATTTTCGAGCGAGGCACGCGATTCCTCTTTCGCTCCTCTTACTTCGTGTCGAGTTCCAGGAATCGTGGCGGGGCTTCGGGCCTCTTCCAAGATTTCCAAGAAGAAATCGCGGACATCTTCGAAATACCCTTTCGGCGAGGGCCGTAATTACCTGGCAGCCAAGCAAGAACGATTGGGGTAGCGAATTGTTGATGAGCACCGAAACAGCGCGCCCGATCCTCGACTTTTAATTAGCTTTTCGCAAAATCGAGTCATCCTTAAGAGACTCTAGACACGCGAACCGGCATCTGCTTTCGACCGATCGCACAAACCTTTTCGCCGCGCTTTTAACGTTCGATTATTACATAAAGCCTCTTCGATTCTTCCAATTACTCTTGCCTTACATACGCCCCCTTTCCTCTCTCCTTTCCAGACCTTTCCTTTCCATTAATGCAGCGATAAAATTTAATAATAATAATAATAATAATAATAGTAATAATAAATTGAACAAGTACGGTAGAAAAGAGGGAAAATTTGAAAAGAAAATTCTGAAACTGGAGGCAACGATGAAACGAATCATCCCAAGCGGCCTTGGAACGCTTGTTCGTGGCTGCGGATAAGCGAGCGGCCACCAGCTCGAGAACACAGGTGGCGAGGTATGATACACGAGGTATAGTATAGTGACAAGGCTGCGTAAACACGGTGCCTGTATCTCGAGGCGGATTTTTCGTGTTCCACGTGTTGCGCACGAAATAACGCCGGGACGGGTAACTGGTGAATGGCCTAGAACGTGCTCTGGTCCGGTGCTTTTACGATAAATTTCCACCCATGCCGATTTCCGGTCTCGCCCGGGAAACCAACGACTTCGTGGGACCCAACACTGTGGTGAGCAACAGGTTGTATCGACACGCGGCTTCCGTTTCGATTCCAAAACACTTTCCACGATTCTGCTATTTTTTTTCATCTCGTAAGGTCGAAGTTTTTGTGCTCCTCGATTAAAGATTCTTATCGTAATTAATTAATTAATAGAATTGATCGAGCGAAAAGTAACTTGAATATTCCATCGTGGTTGAAGTTAAATCTTATTCAATTTAATATCTTAAGCTCCTTTTATGATACTTTCAAATCATACCGTAGATATATTTAACGAAGATGTGTTTAAATAATTTCTTCCAAAATATTTCTGAACGTATTGAGAAACGTTGCTCCAAAAGAAGGATACATTCTAATCGAAGATTAGGGAAGCGTTAAATAATCGTATGTCGATAGAGCTTCGATCAGAATGCTGTTATCGTGGAATTTATTTGTTCTTCTGGTCCGGTAGCGGAACAATTATCCAGGCTAAACGAAACACCAATCGATCTGGTAATTTCAGTGGAAACTCTATCGGGAGATATGGCAGCAAAGTAGTGGTTAATGTAATTGCTCGTTGAACGAAATCATCGATGTGTTCGCCACAACTTGATTACTTCCTCGAACAACTATTTTAAGGTGAAGCAAAGGTCCTATCCTATCCTATAAGATATTTGTTGTCATCCATCGATTGCGATTTATTGAGAGGGCGGTTCGTTTCGACAGCCTCGTTTCCGACGAAAAACGAAAATTTCGCACTCGAAATATTTATCTATTTCAGCGAATGGCGAAACGGATCGAGGGAATCCATCATCGTTGACAGAGGCGTTTCGTTTGAAGCGATGAATCGATGCATAAAACGCCTCGTATGAGTACGGGTACACGAAGATTCTCGCGCTATTCGCGTCTCTTTTACAAATTAATTACCTTCTAATTATACCATCATTGATTAAAAGTATCTTGTAAAAGGCGCAAAAAAAAAGAGAAAAAAAAAAAAGAAGAGATGCTGTGAGTTTGGTTCTTTTTTCACAAATTAATTACCTCGGTTACACGATCACTATTCCCTAATCGTTAAGATATCTAACGGAGATCGATGTCGTATCCATAGAAGATGTAAGAAAGGAAAGAAAAAAAAGGAATAATTCGTATATTTTTTTTTTTTTAATCAAGTATTTCTGATCGATTACGCCATCATCGTCCATCATTAGAGAGACTTTTAGCATTCAAGATCGACTCACATCCATGCAACACGCGAAAAGGAAGAAAAAAGGAAGAGAACGAGAAGAGAAACGAGAGATATCCTTGTAAACGAAGATCGAGAGAGAGAGAGAGAGAGAGAGAGAGAGAGATGCGTGGATCGCGCGCTAAGTCGATCGGAAACGAGCTCCATGCTACGTCAGGTGCTAAAAATCGACCACATTCTTGACGAGTTCGAGCAACCTCTCTCCCCTTCCAACGCCATATCCCGTATCTCTTTCCCCCTCGAGCGACGAGGAACGAGCGACTTTTCGATATCCAGGTATCTCCCTGGTATGCGAGAATGGCGAGCAACCGTAGAGGGATACGTATTCGCGTTTGCGGCTACCGTTTTACGATGAATGACGCCTCGGTCGATTCAATTTGCACTTACATATATGAGATATTGATATACCGTGGCGGTTAATCCTTTTACGGAGCAATAAAATTATTACGAGAGATTGAAAATGGACAAGTTGGAAAAATAATTATCTTTTTATTCGAGTCGAGATTTTTGAAATGATATTATACGAATCAGGATGTTAATATATTCGTGGAACATCCTGGAGAAACCTATCTCGTTCTATCTATCGTTTTAATGTAAACTTCAATTAATCGTTATTTATTAAGCCGAATAAAGCCTTGACTTTTATCTTCGAACAGATTATTTCGCGAGATT
>NW_006263651.1:418542-421635 GCF_000469605.1 Apis dorsata | reverse complement strand
TTTTTTTTTTTTTTTTTTTTTTTTTTTTTTTTTTTTTTTTTTTTTTTTGCAAAACTAAAATCGAAGGAAAATGAACGAATGAAAGAAAGAAAAAAACGAATCGAGAAACGAAATATATAAAACGTGTAATTCGATCTAAAGCACGATGTGCAATAAAGAAGGAATTTTCGTTACTAAATCTTCCTGTTGTCGAGTTAATACACAATTTCTTCTCCGTTTCCCTCGCCGCAATCCAATGGAAGCTGTGTACACATTTCCCTCTAACCTGTTAATTGACTCTATCTATCTATTTATCACGGAGCTACAAGCTAAATCGTCAGTGGTAAGTCGACGATTAATAAACGATACTCGTGCAAAATAGAAGGAAGAAATTCTCCGTATCCCTCCCCCCTCCGTATATAAACGAGCATTATAAATAGACCTCGAGGAGTAATGGATGCTCCTCTGTCGATCGGGTGAACGTATCTCGTCCTCCCGTCCCTCGCGCCCGATTATTTCATCCGCGACACCAAATTGCCAGATGACAATTTGGCAGCCGAGCCCGGCCAAGCCGACGGGGAAGTGGCGGTCCTCGTTGCCAGAACTTCAGAAATTTCATCGAAATTTGCGCAATCACGTCCCACAAAGCGTACATAGCGTAAATTTACCGCTCGCATACCGTGCGAGATCTTCCTTCGTGTCCTCGAGTTAAATCCAGAAATCTAACGTGTACATATATATATTATAAATATATATATATATATTTAAAAAAACAGAAAAAGAAAAAGAAAAACGTGTCGTCTATCTATACGACACTTTCACTTTTACGGATTAATTGATCGTCCGCGGTTACAAGAGTCGTACATAAAATGTACGAGTCCACCGAGGTAACGAGTTTCTTCGGCGAAGGGACGAAAGTAGCCGCAGGTGCGCGCTCGCGCGCACACCGAGTATCATAAAGTCGCAAAAAACGGACAGAGAAAGAGAGAGAGAGAGAGAGAAAGAGAGAAAGGAGAACACACCCGTGTGCACCCGAGGTCTCGTTAATTTTACGACGAGCCCGGGCTTTTTATTATTTCATAACGAGGGATAAAAAAAACTCCAAGAAGGAGAAGGATATCCGACCGTCTATAAACCCGATGACCGTCTTATCTCTCTTAATTACAAATTCCCATCTAATTAATTTCCCGCTAATTATCCATTTCGAACGAGAAAATTAAAGGAGATATTAAACGGAGGTATTACACTCCTCGCAGAAGAGATTAAGAAGAAATGCATATATATATCTATATATATATCTATATATCTCGTCTCTGGTGCCGCTCGTTGAAAACGAACCACCCTGTATAGATGAGCAAGCCGTTGCCACCGTGCAACGCCTCGCTCGGACATTAGGATCAGCTTAGCTGTGGAGTAAAACATCGAGCGAAACGAAGCTACGAAGGGAGTGGAGGAAGCGGCGGAGTTAGCGCAAGTCGAGGAGCAGGAAGAAGAAGAGGAGGAGGAGGAGGAGGAGGAGGAGGAGGAGAGTAAGTGATGCAGAAGCGAAAGAGAGAGAGAGAAAGAGGGAAGAACCGGTAGGAAGAGGTTGACCGGTTGGTAGGGAGGACCGAGGAGGATCCAGAGTGAGTCTAAGCTCGTCCACTTATAAATAAATCTCGATCGCGTGGCTCTCCCCACCACGTATCCTCTCCTTCTCTCTTCTCACCATCCCCATCCTCTACCTGTTTCTACCCTTTTTCTCCTGCTCCTTTTTTCCAACCTTCCTCTCTCCCTCTCTCTCTCTCTTTCTCTCTCTCCTTACACGCTCCTTCTTTTTTTTTCTTTTTTTTTCTTTTTTGCTTTTTCATTGTATCCATCTCCCTTAATCTTTCCGCGCGTACAGCGCACTGTTACTTTCTATTTTATGCAACGCATCCAGAACGGGCGCGTTACTACATTATTTCTCGTCCTCCTTGGCCATTTCCTTGTCCTACCTTAAGCCAGGAGACCGCTTCTGAGGATCGGGATCGGACGCCTTATACCCAGAACCCGGGGTATCCTCTCGTATATTATTTCCGTGTATACGAATACGAATGGGGGATACGAGGTACAAGATATTTCCGCGTTTTAACCAATTTCACGCACCAACACGTAGGAGGATTATGGAATCGTTCTCGCTCATGTCCACCTCTTTGACTCATTCCACTGATTTAGAATTCGATTTAATTTATCTCTCAGGTTACGTTAGGACAAACGGAAGCGAGAAATTCACAGGCGCGTATTTTTGAGAATTTTCTTATTATTATCTAATTATTGTTAATTGTTTCTCGAACGAATCTCGTATCGTTTGCCTATAATGAAAACGTAAACGATTTTAACGACAACATAATTGTTGCCGACTACCGGACGCGATCTTACGCCTATCGAAGGATATAAAACGTGGCAACGGACAGTTGAATAATCGAGATAATCGTTTGATAAAGCGAGATTCGAACGAGGATAAAAGATACCTATTGTAACACCTCGACTCAGCATCGAGCGTTAAATAATCCTTTCCCTCTCTAAACAGAAACCGCGAAGTGAAACGAGTAAATACATAACTCTCGAATTTCTTCGAGCCACGAATACCTTTCCCATCTCTCCCCGTATCAATTTACCGTTTTATCCTCTCTTCACTTCTATATACCACTTTACCCTTATAAATTCAATACCTTTACATCCCTTATTCAAAACTCAGAAATTATCAATTATTCCCCCTCCCGTTTCGCTCGTACATCGAATCGAACACATGAAAGGAGCGAGATTAGAAAAATTCGGGATCCGCGGACGCTTGACAAAGCGTTTACGAGTCGATCGCCCGAATAGATCGAACGAGATGGGCGATAACGATCGTGGAAACGGAGAGTAACGGGGATGGCGTATCGACGCGTACGCTCTGGAAACAGCTCCGTTGCCNTCGGGCAAAACCTGTTCGGCTTCCTCTGTGCTCGTTGCGCCGTCCGCGACGCCTCCCGGCGGAATCAATTATTTATTTCGTTGTTTTATTTGTTTAACGTTCGGCTAATCAACGCGCGGACGGAATCGAGAGCGGCGCCTCGTTGCAAGCTGACACGAGAAGAGGAGAGAACTCTA
>NW_006263651.1:417515-418502 GCF_000469605.1 Apis dorsata | reverse complement strand
AGAGAGGCTAAAGTTTTATCCGTTTTAAATGGTCGTGGGGGAGGGGAGAGTAGGACAAGGGCGAGGAACGGTCATAGATTTCCGGTACCATCCATCTCGATCCAATAACTTTTCATTCTATCCTGGATATCGCTTTTCAGATATTATTTGATGATAACAGATTTATTATCAGAAATACAGCGCACTGATGAATTTATAACTCGACAGTCCGAATATATAACTATTCAGATCCGATATATACGATATACGATTTCTTTTATCTCTTCGAATCTTAACATACATCCTCGAGTTGACAAGCTTCGCGACTATTCGGCGACTATCGTATCTATCGAGAACGAGGAGGACGGAGGCATCGATTAAGATCATCGGAGAGGAGAGGCGAGCGAGCGCACGACGGTCATTCAAGAATCCACTCGAGAGAAAGGTCGGCTCACGGTCGGCTCGCGCCGAACGCGGACGAAAAGGATACGAAGAGGATGAGGATGAAGCGAGAAGAGGAGAAGGGGAGGGGGGAGAAATAAAAGAGAAAAGGAAACGACTGGTCCGGGTACAAGAACGACCTGAGGCTAACTGGTGCGTGCCGGTCGTGTGGCGAGCCGGGCAAAACCTGGTGGCGGAGGGGAAAACCGAGAGAAGTGGACGGATGGGTACTTCACCCGCTGTCAACTGGTTTACTCGGCCACTCCTACGCATCAGCTGTCCGGCCGATCTCCTCTCGAAATGGCCTCTCTTACATAAGAGCCGTAACGTCCACTTCGAATTTCCGCCTAACCCAACTTTCCAACGCGAGATTTACGATTCTCCCTCCCGCATTTTGCCCTCCCGTTCAAAATGTTGCTCCGATTCTTTTCTCGTTTTTTCTCGCTCGAATATATATATAGAATTCTTCGATTCGTTCTATCTATTTTTGAAAAACGTGTTCGAGTTTAAATAATAAGAAAAATCCTCTTTTCCAAAGAAAAAAATATTTTCAAAGATACAGAAGGG
>NW_006263651.1:414110-417423 GCF_000469605.1 Apis dorsata | reverse complement strand
CGTCGTCTCTCCCTAATCTAACGTCGTCTCTCCCTAATCTAACGTCGTCTCTCCCTAATCTAATGTCGTCTCTCCCTAATCTACCGTCGTCTTGTAAATATAATCGACTTATATTTTTCTTTTTTTCTTTTTTTTTCCAAGTTTAAACACAATGATTCGGATGAACTACGAGCATTACCAGCGAATCGAGCGCTTGAGATCGGCTTTGCCGATTACTGCAAAAACGCGGCGATTTATGCGAATTTTACCAAAGAAAAAAAAAAAGAAAAAAAGAAATTCAAGAACATAGTCTTTCTCTAAGAACGAGGAGAGGGACGAGGAGAGGTTTAACGAGGTTTTCTCGGAAAATCATCCCCTCGAACGGCGGATGAATCGCATAATCACGCGAACGGTCTTGTAGCAATCTAGCGGAAACAAGCTGGCGAATTCATCATCCTGTTCGAGGCGAGACTCATCGAGAGTACTGCGCTTTTATTGGAAGAGACGGATGCGGTTTTACGAGAGAGCGGGATCCAGGAATCACCGCGATTTCCTCCAATCCAACGCGTACTTCTTATCGTGGGTGCCGCGTTGATAACGCGAGCGGAGCCAACCACAAACGAGGGGAAATCTCGCTTCGCAGTTCGTAAATCGGGATTTCTTTCTTTCCTTTCTTTCTTTCTTTCTTTCTTTCTTCATCGAACAGGCGCGTTGATTTCGTCGATCGTTGGAGGAAAGTAGGTAGATTGGAAGAAAGCGATGAAGAAACGCAAGTTCGTCAATCTTGTTGTCGTTCGATTTCTCATTTGGGATGGAAAAATGGGAGAGAAAGAGACGGGAAGGAAGATGTAAAATAAAATATTCTTCTTCTTCTTTTATTCGATGGATATTCGAGGAGGAAAGAGAGAGAGAAATGCAGTCGTTCGACGATAAGTCGTATTAATTTATGCAAATCGAACAGTGGGCTCGTTATCGAGCAAAGGATCATCTAGAGGCTGTCGTTTCCTCTTTCACCTTACTGATCCACGCGCTGCTAGCTCGATGCCTACGCGATATCGATAGCGACAACCAATTTCTACCGATTTTTACAAGAAAAAAGAAAGAGAGAGGGGGAGAGAGAGAAACCTGCCACGAATAAACTAGATCCGCTTCGATAAGATCGCTCGATATCGTGGAATCGTGTTTACGAAAAACGTTTGTCGAATCGAAACGTTATACGCGATAAAGATATACGATTGAATTCCTATCCGATCGATTATGGGATCGATACACCGGTGGAAAAAAATATGAGCAATTATCGTTGCCTCGTACGTTGCAACCGCAATTTACCTCGCTTTTTTCCACATTCCACACACGGACGAACGATCGTATCGCGTGAAATCGACCACTCGCGTTTCTATCGCGATTGAAAAAGGAACAAAATTGCATGCATTTCGTTCCCCGATACCAGAGAACCCACCGATATCTCTTCCACCTTCTTCCAGACGAAAATTTTCGCGGAGCGAAGAATACGCTCGTGGACGAGAAAAAAAAATATATATATATAATGAGGCTTCCCATAAGGTACGGCGAAAAATCACGGCGAGAAGACGGCGAGTAAAGTAATTATCGTGATCACCCCTATATATCTGCCTCGCCGGGCGAAATTATCCGCGGCGTGTAATTTTCTGTGTCGAGAGGGGAGGCCAGAGTGCGTTGGTACTCTCGATGGTCGGTAGCGATGGTAGCTTTCGACTCCCTTTCTACTCCCCATTCTCGAACAATTCCAACGTTTCTTCCCTTCCATCGAAATCGAATTAAGAAAAAAAAAAAAATATATATCTTTAACGAGACGATGATGCTCTTTCGCCTCCTTTTCCTCGCAATTTTCTGAATCCGATTCCAACTATATCTTCTCTTTTTAAAGATCGCCTTAAAAAAAGTAATCTCGATTCGCTTTTAAGAATCGATCTTATTTTGTAGAAACGGAAGAAAATGGAAGGAATATGGAGGATAGATTGGAGGATATCTCGATTCTCGGTGAATGAGGAAATTTTTGAAATTCGCGGGGCCGTCGAAGCCATCGCTGACGCTGACGGTTTCGCGGAGCGGTTGAAAATTAATACTCCGTGATTACGGAGGAAGAAATCGGTGAAGGAATCGAAGAAAAGGCGAACGAATTCCGAAGAAATGATCGAGCGTGTTACGAGCAAATATAATATTGCGAGCGAACTGGTTCGCGTCGAGGAAAGAAAAATCATTTGGGTATTAGTCAGCGCGTGATAAGGAAATTGTTCGATAATGCGTAACGTGAATCACTTGCGCGGTGGTCGACCCCTTGCCAAGTTCGTTTCCTCTCAAGTTTATGAAACGTGTACACATATTACGTTACATATATATATATATATGTATATGCTTGAAACGACATTTGTGAATGGAGCTGCCGTGGAAATGATTTTCGCGAGATAACCGGTCTTCCATAGTCGTAGCGACAAGCGGAAATTGTGTCAAGGAAAATAAAGAAATTCAATCTATTCTTATCTTGTCGAACCGTGCGAACTCGATTAGATTTATTAAATCACACGTTACATCGTATCCTTTTTATCTCGTTTCATCGTAATTCTATGAAAATTTATACAAATCGAATTAATAATCGAATCGAATTAGAATCGTTTCGAATTAATGATCGAATCGAATTAAAATCGCGATAAAAAAAAATTAACTCCGAAAATTTATATCGTCTCTCGAATACGTGTACATCCCCCTCAATAAATCGGCACAATTACGAATATCCACGATAATTGCAAGGAAAATTCTACAGAGATTGGATATTTTTTGCGAGATGCAAAGATACATCGCATTTGTTAAATCATACGTTACATTCTGCTCATCTCGTTTCATCTCGTAATTCTATGAAAATTTATACAAATCGAATTCGTTTCGAATTAATAATCGAATCGAATTAGAATCGCGATAAAAAAAATTAACCTCGAAAACTTATATCGTCTTTCGAATTCGTGTACATATTCCTTAATGAATCGACAAAATTACGAATATCCACGATAATTGCAAGAAAAATTCAAAAGAAATGGAAATATTTCTCGCGAATCGAATTAGAATTGCGATTAAAAAAATTAACCTCGAAAACTTATATCGTCTTTCGAATTCGTGTACATATTCCTTAATGAATCGACAAAATTACGAATATCNNNNTAATTGCAAGAAAAATTCAAAAGAAATGGAAATATTTCTCGCGAATCGAATTAGAATTGCGATAAAAAAAATTAATCTCGAAAACTTATATCCTCTTTCGAATACATACTCCTTAATGAATCGATTAATAATTACGAATATT
>NW_006263651.1:410463-413977 GCF_000469605.1 Apis dorsata | reverse complement strand
AATTAACCTCGAAAACTTATATCGTCTTTCGAATTCGTGTACATATTCCTTAATGAATCGACACAATTACGAATATTCACGATAATTGCAAAAAAATTCAAAAGAAATGGTTATTTTTCGCGAATCGAATTAGACTCGCGATAAAAAAAATTAACCTTGAAAATTTATATCGTCTTTCGAATTCGTGTACATATCTCTTAATGAATCGACATAATTACGAATATTCACGATAATTGCAAAGAAAATTCAAAAGAAATGGTTATTTTTCGCGAATCGAATTAGAATTGCGATAAAAAAAATTAACCTCGAAAACTTATATCGTCTTTCGAATAATACCTTTAATGAATCGACACAATTACGAATATCCACGATAATTGCAAAGAAAATTCAAAAGAAATGGATATTTTTCGCGAATCGAATTAGAATCGCGATAAAAAAATTAACCCCCAAAAATTATATCATCTTTCGAATACGTGTTCATATTCCTTAATAAATCGATAAAAATATGAATATCCACGATAATTGCAAGAAAAATTTAAAAGAAAGGGATATTTTTCGAATCGAATTAGAATTGCGATAAAAAAAATTAACCTCGAAAACTTATATCATCTTACGAATATATACCTCTTAATGAATCGACATAATTACGAATATTCACGATAATTGCAAGAAAAATTCAAAAGAAATGGTTATTTTTCGCGAATCGAATTAGAATTGCGATAAAAAAAATTAATTCCGAAAACTTATATTATCTTTCGAATAATACCTCTTAATGAATCGACATAATTACGAATATTCACGATAATTGCAAAAAAAATTCAAAAGAAATGGATATTTTTCGCGAGATGCAGATACACCGCATTTATTAAATCACACGTTACATCGTATCCCCCTTATCTCGTTACATCTTGATTCCATAAAAATTTATACAAATCGAAATCGCTTCGAATTAATGAATCGAATCGAATTAGAATCGCGATAAAAAAAAAATTAACCCCGAAAACTTACATCGTCTCTCGAATGCATCCCCTGAATAAATCGACACAATTACGAATATCCAGGATAATTTAAAGGAAAATTCAAAAGAGATGGATATTTTTCGCGAGATGCAAAGATACCACTGCACGGCAAAATGGTAATTTTCAGCGGAGCGAGGAACGCGTGTAAAGGACGGCCGCCACGCGAGGAGGGAAGGGCGCGTTCGCGTTCTCTGGAAAGAAGAAAGAGGGAGGTGGAAGGTGAGCGAGGAAGGCGAGGTGAGGAGCTGCGTATCCTGCGCTCTCTCCCCGGTACGGTCGAGTAGCGTGGCTAGTTTTTCTCTCTATCGCGGAGGATGAATGAACCCCGCAATTTGTTAGGAGCGAGGACCGAGCGATCCTGCTATCCGGGCCCCATTATCTCTATAATCTCTCGCGGGACCAGAAGCTGCGCTCCAATAGAAGCCTCGACCGGCAACAACTTAACCATAATATACCGGGGCACCGTATCCCATAAGGCAGATACACAACGTATAAAAGCAACCCGAGCGAACAGAAGTCGAAGGAGGCTCGCTCGCGTATTCCATTTCTCCCTTCTTCTTCTTCTTCTTCTTCTTCTTCTTCGATCCCCTCCTCGTCTCTTCCTCTCCGTCCATCTTCCCTTTTTTTATCCTCTCCGTACAACGTATAACGTATCTCCGCACAACGTGCACGAAGAGCGTACGACGAAAGACTGGATTAATATCGACGGTCGTTTCGTTTCTATTCACCTTCGAATACAAACAATAATTGGCTCGATAACAAAAAGATATCTATACACGCTCGATATAAACACGCTCGATATAAACACGCTCGATATCGATGTTTACGTTTCGATGTCGTTTGCGAAAGACGAACGAATAATTTAATTTACGCGTATTTACGCGCGTGCGTTTCGAGAAAAAAACGCGTAAAGTGCATAAATGCATAACGGGTGGGGAGAGGGGAGGGGAGAGGACGATCCCTATTGAAATTCTTCACCTTTTATGAATTTTCCATGGAGGAGAGGAGGAATCGGAGGTTGTTTTTTTTTTTCTTTCTTTTTTCCCCCTCTCCCCAAGGGTCGGGGTTCGCGACGAAAAAGGGAAAAAAGAGGGTGGGTCGATATTCCGCCGTATAATTTGCGGGTATACACGGAGTGCGCAACGAGCCGCGTCTTAGATCGCGGAGGATGGATTTAAAAGGGGGTAGGGCGAGGCAAGCTCGTGTAACGTATAAAGGGCGCAAGATAATCAATTACCCCAGCTACCGACTTCCCGAGAGAGCAATAATGGCGGCCCTGGTGTTGCCGGTGCTGCTCGTGTACCTGTTGCAACGCCGTATATTTAACGCTTTACCCCTAATCGGCCGGTCGTTACCAGAAGCCTGCCTCTCTCTCTCTTTCTACTTTTCCCTTTCAAGGGAATCAACCCTTGCCCGATACAAATTTTCCTAATTCGGTCCGACAATGGAGGCCGAAACGAGATTTTTACGAGTGTTCCGATGGAAAATACACTAGTTTTTACGGCCAACACTTTTACAACGACTTCGAAACTCTTTCTCTCGCTGAGTCCTGAGAAAGAGGAGAAGGAGAATCGGTAGCAGTGTGAAACTCGATGAGAAACT
The DNA here is from genome assembly GCF_000469605.1 of Apis dorsata. NCBI lineage: Eukaryota > Metazoa > Arthropoda > Insecta > Hymenoptera > Apidae > Apis > Apis dorsata. The sequence continues at coordinate 411,356 of NW_006263651.1, read as the reverse complement.
CGATACGGAAAAAGAACGTAGGCGTGTCCTTGGTAAATTAAAGGAGCGATCGAAGGAACGAAGGATAAAACTCTGGACACGCCATCGCGAAACGAATCAACGGTTTAATGAAAAGGCGAGGACGCTCGTCTCTCCTCGAATCTATCCTTTATATATAACGATATATATACCGGGGGAGAGCGTAAAATAAAATGAGAGCGCTCGTCGTCTATCGATCGTACGCACGAAGCTTACCGCCGGTTCCCTGTCTCGATGCAGCCTTAAAGCCTGATATTCCGCGGCCAATGTTAAGAGGCTCGAAATGGTGAATAAACGTTCGCTCGTAAAACGGGCGGCCAGCCGTATCTTCTACGAGTAATGGCGCGTATGATACGTACGGAGTAGCTGCGCACCTCTCTTTACCCTCCCTTCCGTTCCCCCCTCGCTCTATATATCGCTTTCGTTTTACTATTTTTCTGCTTTCTTCTCACTCTCTCTCTCTTTCTCTTTCTCTCTGTCTCTCCACGCACCTTGCCTCGTGACTATCTCCTACGTAACTCGTTTCTCCTTGCTTTTCTACCTGTTGCTTCCACTGCTGCTGCTGCTACCGCTGCTTCTACTTCTTCTTCTTCTTCTTCTTCTTTCTCTCTTTTTCCAGATTTTCTTTTACGCCCCACGTTTCTCGTTTTTGCCTTGGCAAAAAATTTTAAAGACGATGTTTGTACACGGATCACCTTTGATTATTTTCACGTTTCCAATGCTCGTTAAGCTTGGAAGCGATGATCGATAATAAGGTTTAATTATTCTTCGGCCGGTGATTGAATATTTTCATTCCGCTGATCGGACGAGGAGAGGAGATTTCTCGGCGAGCATCCGAGATTCTGAAAAGAGAGAGGCATCCCCTCGAGTGCCCT
>NW_006263651.1:408370-410393 GCF_000469605.1 Apis dorsata | reverse complement strand
GCACCACGATGACGAGCGGCAATTATGTCTCCGCTGCTGGCTGCCTCTACGTAGTAGAGGTCGTCGGGTACAGTAGACCGTGAAAGTTCCCATTTGTCACGAATTTCATCGGAAAATTGCGTTCGAGAATTATTTTTCCCATCTTTTCGTCATCCAATTCGTCTTCAAATGTACATTTGAACGAAACAAATATGACGAAAAAGTAATCGAGGGATAAAAGTAATTTTTCCGCGAATGTGAATTACTTGAACAGTCAATTACGTATCTTACAGAATCAAATCCAAATTACTATTCTTCGATATCAAAAAATGTTCAATTCAATTTTTCCGATTATCGTCGCGTTTCACTCGTGCAAACGACATTTTGCACGAGACGGTACAACAACCGAGAGAGATACAATTTACATACCTACACGATCTATAAAATTAAAAAGGACTCGCTCCCTGCCGAATTCCATTGCGCGATCCAGTCACTGACCTATAATATTATCCCAATCACGAGTCGGATCTCGGGCGAAATCCGGGCGAAATTAATGAATTCGTTCCCCTCCGCTCCCCGATTAAAACTCGATCCAATGAAATTTTCGTCGATTCATTTTTCTCCCTTCGATATCTCTCGCCCTCTGGATACGATCTCGGCCGAAATCTCGTAAAGGGATCTTTCTATTTGCATCGTTAATGCTCCTCTCTGTCGGGGCTAAATCATTTTTCTTCGACACAATGGCGCACAGGCCGCGAGTTACGCCGAGTTGTAATGTAACACCTGGCCAGCGGTTTGAGATACGAATCAGTTGTACCGCCAGCTCTATAAACGACCAGTTAACGTCGAATGCGGTTGTTCCCGCGTAACGACTGCTAACCGTCTCCTTTCCCTCCCTCTCTTTCAATCTATTCCGCGAGCGGGAAATTAACACTTTGAGAAAGGACGACGATTCTTCCAGCCTGAAAATCCCCCAATTTAGATTTTTAGAAAAATTTATATTCGACGCGAGAGAAAAAAATTGTGAAGATTTTTCTCCTCTGAATTTAGATTTTTAGAAAAATTGATATTCAATGCGAAAGAAGAAATTGTGAAGATCATTCTTTCCTCCTGAATTTAGATTTTTAGAAAAAATTACATTCGATGAAAAGAGAAGAAATTGTGAAGACGATTCTTCTCCCCTGAAAATCCCTGAATTTAGATTTTTAGAAAAATTTACATTCGATAAAGAGAGAAGAAATTGTGAAGACAATTCTTCTCCCCTGAAAATCCCTGAATTTAGATTTCTAGAAAAAATTATATTCGATGAAAAGAGAAGAAATTGTGAAGACGATTCTTTTCCCCTGAAAATCCTCGAATTAAATTTTTAAAAAAATTTATATTCGACGCGAGAGAAGAAATTGTGAAAACGATTCTTCTCCTCTGAATTTAGATTTTCAATTATGAATTTAGAAAAATTTACATTCGACGCGAGAGAAGAAATTGTAAAAATTGAACGAATCGTGAGAGTGAATCTCTCTCGAAAGAGATAGAGAGAGTAATCAAATGGAAATGGATTACGAAACTAGAAGTTGTTCGAATCGAACCTTTCTCTCAACGTTTCCTTCCTCCGCGCGCGCGCGCGCGAACGTTCTAACGGATTAACCGCATTAACTCGTTCCGAAATTTCGCAACGCGAGAGGAAATCCGTAACACAGGGGAGCTGTGATAGATCTTCAACAACGATCGATAACGATCCACGAGAAATTAGACGAGAAGTGACGCAACCTGATCGCGTCAGAAGAGGGGGTCTCCGGTGGTTGAGAGAAGAGCGAGAAAGAAAAGAAGAAGAAGAAGAAGAGAGTAAGATATTTATCCAAAGAGGAAGAGCGATCAGAAAAGGAAAGTAGCGAGTGGAAAGTAATTACGCGGAGCATGCGAAACAGGAAAGGGATGATGATCTATACCGATTATCCAGGTATATCCAGAGAGAAGAAACTGCGAATCAATTAACGGGAAGGAGAGAAACTTCCATATAACCTGTTGCGCTCGATTTTCAATCCTC
>NW_006263651.1:404978-408310 GCF_000469605.1 Apis dorsata | reverse complement strand
GCGAAGGGAGCACCACTCGTTAGTCAACCGTTGTCCGAGAGAAATCGANGAGAGAGAGAGAGAGAGCACCGTCCCTCCCTCCGCAATTATCGAAAACAAAACGTGGTCGGGCATAGCGAAAAGATCGAGCAGGAGGAGGAGGAGGAGGAGGAAGGAGAATGGAAATGGTTGGAGGCGAATAGGCGAAAGATCGGGGCTTGGCCGCGGCTTTGCGCGGCAAAAGGACAGAGAGAAGCTCGCTCCAGAAGGAGCGGAGACAAAAACGAGGCTACACCGGTCACGACGACCGAACGTATCAAAGGAGAGCCGGGAGAGAAGGACGGACAGAGAACCAGTAGGAGGAAGAGAAAAATATATATATATAGAAAGAGAGAAGAGGTAAGAAGAAAAGGAAGAGAGAGAGACGGGGAGATATTTACGCGGACGAAGAGAAAGCAGAAAGACGAACGCGCGAGAGAGTGAAGCGAGGCGAGGAGGAAGGAGGAGGGAAGGAGATGGGGCGAAGGAGGATGGGGTAAAACGGACCCACCGTGAGCCACGTTCCCACGATCTCATGAATGAACTCGCGTGGCTACTCGCCACGTGGTGGGGAGGCTACACTCCTTCCTCCTTCTTGGCCCCTTCGCCGAGGCAACGTCGTCCACCACGACTATCTCTCGTCCACTATCCTCTCCGTGCTTCTCTTTCCGCGCAAGGCAGAAAACCGAGAGACCTGGACACGGTGAACGCGATGGTAGGGGTAGCATCACGGTGGATCTGCGTGGCCGGGGGTAAGGAACTCAACCGGGTCAACCGAGGGAAAGGATGCGACACCGTACGGAGGAAATTCGAGGTGATTTCTCGAACGGGTCCATTTTTCATTCGAGACGAGATGAAATACGGAGAAACAGAGTCGATGAATTAAAGAGAGAATCTTTTAGGTGAATCTATATAGAGAAAAGGATGCGACATCCGTTCGAAGAGATTCGAGAAAGAAAGTTCTTCTTTATGGAGGAAGAGGATATAAAATTGTAACGGTATCCTTTTTTTTTTTTTTTTTTTTGAGAAGAGAAAGAAGAAACTAAATACAACGTTGAGCAATTGGTTACGTCAGGAACGAATCGTCGAAGAAGATGATTTCAATTGTGACTTGTTTTTTTGAACTCACTTCCGTTTGTTTGTCCGTTCGTTGGGTACAAAGAGGCGCGAGAAAATGTATATATTAGAATATACTTTGAGGTACGATAGGATGAATGCTGTTCAACGTCAGGTATTTGGTCGAAAGGTATAACAATGAATGAATGAATTCAATCCCGATGAGAAGTGTTAAGGATCATTTATACCTTTATGGATCTCGGTAAATGATACTTAACTCGAAAGAACACTCATTATTGGACAGGTACTTCACAATACCTTTGTACCTTTGATGGATCCGAGTCCACTCTATTCTTCAACGAGGAGTATAGAAGAGTATATATTTATATCGCCGCGTTTAATATTAAAGAAGTAATCGATTTCGAAAATGAAAGAATTTTGCATATAATCTACAAAGCGTATTTAATCAATGGCTGTTCGCTGCTTTAATTTGGGACTTTGCTTCGTCGTATCAGCATAGCACTACCGCTGACGCAATTTATATAGATGCGTCGAGTTGGTCGTTGCGCAAGAAATGGAGCAGGTTTCGCGGTAATTGCGCTTTGCAATTGTAAAAAGAGGCGACGCGAGGCGGCAGGGGCAAGGTAATTCCGAGCGATTTGGTCTGACAGCAGCGTCGTATTGAAATTTCCAAGAAATTGCGTGCTTTTTATCATCCACGTAAACGCAATAACTAAATCACGAGAAAACGATCTACTCGTATTATCAATCGAATTTCCTGTTAATCGATCTACGCGTTAAAAATTATTAAGGCAAAAACATTAATCGCGATTTGAAATTGACTTGATTATTGACTTGCGATTAAAAATACGATTTTTTGTCATCTTTATAAATGCGTGTAAAAAAGGATTTAAAAAAATCAAAGATGTAAATAACACTCAAAAAAAAGAAAAAAATTCTCAAAAAAAAATTAGGATTAAAATTTTAAAATCGAAAAAGAATAATGCAATTTCATAATTCGAGCACAAAAAAAACAAAATTGAATAGAAAAATGCCAAATGATTTCAATATGGCATGGATAATATGTCGATAAACGGGCATACTAAGATTGAGCGTATCAATCTGAAAATCAGAAATCGAGACTCGATATCGACGCGAATTAAACCGTTATAGGCTATTAATTGTCGGGCCGGGTTTCGTGGCCGTCCACAGAGATAAACCGGCTTGTCGAATCACGTGAGAAAACACGAGAACGAGAAGCCGCTTCGTTTATTAGTTCCTGGTCCACCCTCCGCGGCCTGACTCTCCGTTGCCTCCTCGTGAATGAAGCTGAGTCGCGTGGCGCCTCGTGACGTCACAACCTGTTGCTACCTGTTTCTCTCCTTCCTCTTTTATTCCCTTCGCGTATACCTTTCTATCTGTTCCTTATCGACCACCTCCCCTCTACCTATCTCTAATCTAAAACTATATCTCTTTCTTTCTCTCTCTCTCTCTCTCTCGATCGGTGAAACTATCTTGGATTAAATTCATCATTAAAAGAATTTACAAACGATCTAAAATTGTAACGAGAAAAGTTGAATTTCTGAGAGCTAGGTAAATATCGTATGGAGAATTATATTGGAAGAAACTTGGTTCCAATTTTTTGAGAGATTTTGAATAACGTAGTTTGACAAATCTTTCTCTATAGATAGAGCGAATATTCTATTAAAATTCCACGTTCCTAGATTTTACTTTTAATCGTAAAGAAACGAATATTAAAATCCATCGAGTCGTCAAAGTAACGCAACCTCGAGGATTCCTCGCGTCCTCAAAGTCTGGGAAGATTCCTGTTTTACCTATTGCGGGTTACGGGGCGACCGTAACGCCATCTATGCGAAAAGTCTCGAAGTTTCATCTCGCGGAGCAAGGTAACCGACACCGACAGAGGTAGCCACTTTCCGGTTTCTATCTAACAGAATGGACGATGCAGAATCATTCACACGGATCAAGGGAGCGACAGGCGTATGCATTTTTCACGAAGCTAAACTATCTTTAAATCCCGCTCAATAAGGTGTCGAGAGAGATAGAGAAATAGAGAGAGAAAGAAAGAGAAAGGTTCGTTTCTATCGAACGCCTCCGATCAATGCCCCCGACTGCAACGACTATTTAAGGCGAAACAGAAACACCGATCGAACCGGTATAATCGAAGAAACCGCTGACTCCCACCGCGCCTTTATCAGAAGTGTATTTACGATTTATCAGGAACGAAATTGATTGCA
>NW_006263651.1:400955-404884 GCF_000469605.1 Apis dorsata | reverse complement strand
TTTTTTTTTTCGTTTTCACGTTTAAAAACGATTCCTTCCGTGTCTCTACAATGAATAATTTCTTGGTTGGTTTGTTTTATTCGTAAAAATAAGAATGGAGAATATAAGAATATAACGGTTGGAAAATGGAGGATCGATTCTCGAAACCCGATGAATCGAAGGGAACGAGATTCGCGGTGGAGGTACGACACTCGAAGAATTTATATCTCCCCGTCTAAAAATAGATCATCGATACACCGTATTCTCGGTTCGAAGAATGAGCCACGGTATAAATCATGGAAACAACCAGCTGTCGGTCAACGATAACCGATTCCAGAGATCGATTCACGAGCGATGAATCGAGATAGATTAAACAGGTCCTATAAGTTTATATTTGAATTTATCAAAAACCAATCGATCTATCGCGATATCGAAGGATCGGATATCAATGAGAATACTATCGACGAGTCTTTGATAAATTAACGTAAAAATATCCACGCGCTGTTACTCACAACGATAAATCAATCGTTTCTAAAACTAACGAACATTACTCGCTCTTTCTTTCAACGAGAAAAGCGATATAAATATAAATATACGATTGAAGAAGAGACACCGTGTAACCAACAACTTCTTCCTCCTTCTCGAGGAAAAATTTTTTTCGAAGCGAGGCACGGGGTAATTTGGAAATCTTGAAATTCCCTGTTCACGAGTGCACAGCATCTGTCCACGGGCAAACGAGATGCCAGACGAGGGGAAGAACGACGCAAGGATAGAGAGGAGGAACGAGAGAAGGAGAAAGAGAGAGAGAGAAAGAGGAGGAGGAGGAGGGTTTGTTTGAAACTGTAAATCGTCGTCTCCGGGGATCGAGGACGTGAGAACTGTATCTGCGTCTGGTCTCGGGTAGGTAAGCAAACCGGGCCGAACGAGAGACAGGGAGGAGATGTTGAAGCGGCAGTCCTGTGGAGACAGAAGACAGAGAGAGAGAGAGAGAAAGAGAGATATGGCGAAGAGGAGAGGAGAGGAGAGGGAAGGGGAGAGGCTGGACGACCGCATGCACAGCTGCGGTTACGCATTTCGCGCAATGTTTCTACGCTGCGTTCTGCACCACGTTCGAAGAACGACCCACGCCAACGATCGATTCCTTTCGATGACAAGCGAACGCTTCTTTTCACACAAACGATCGTCACAAGGATACGCTTTTGCAAAGAGCTCCGATCGACCGGATGGATTTCTGATAAACGTTTGCAAATATCTCGCGTGAACATTTTCACGCGCCTTTGAAAATTTTTCTTCGACAAAATTTTTCTCTCCCCTCCTGTAACTGTAGTGACTTTTTATACCTGCTCGATATTTGTTTCCTACAATTTGTTTCGCGTCCCAAGCAAGTTTATATTTAACAAATATTTGCAAATATTTTTTCGCAATCGGTGAATCGAAGCGATGTGTGATTCGAGATGAGTTGAAAAAAAAAAAAAAAGAAAAAAAGAGATCGATAGAATTTTAATTCATTTGCCTGGCCGCGTAATTACACGTCGCTTTGATGTCTCTACGATGTCTTCAAATTGCCCGAAGCTCTTACTTTCGAAAAAGGGTCTATTTCATTTACAACACTCTTCTTTCCAACATTTCGTATCCACCTAATACATAATTACGTTCCAACGTCGTGATCGTTTTTTTTTTTTTTTTTTAATATCGACAGAGAAAAGAAAAGATTCGAAAAAGATTGCGCAGTGAAAAGGGTTAAAAATAATCGATTATGATGGAGGCGAGAAAGGTGTAACCAACAGGTAGACACGCAAGTAGAATGCAAGCGGTGGATAATATATGAAAAAAGGCGAGCGTGGGACCGGTCAACTTGGTCCCATAAGTTCACGTTTCCCTTTCATGATCCTTTCGAGCGTGCACCCTCGTCCAATCGCTCTTCCCCACGATCACGCACATTCTCATGCACTCGTGAGGCTTCGACCGCATTTTTTTTCTCCCCTCCCCCCCATGTTTTCCCTCCATTCTCTCCGCGTCGAATACTCTCCAACACCGGTGATCTCTGATTTTTACCGACAACTTCGGCGACGATCCTTCAAATAAATATGCAAAAAAAAAAAAAAAGAAAGAAAAAAAGAAAGAAAGAAAAAGAAGAAGAAAGGAAAAGTAAAGGAAGGAACGGATGGGTACACAACACGGTCGTCTGTTTCGCGTCACTGTCGACAATCGAAGAAAACAATTCTCCAATAAGAGGAACCATCTCTCTCCCGCGAACAACCTTGTTCCAAGAATGGAAGAAGGTACACTGTGCAGACACGTACCGATTCCGCGAACGACATTTAGAAAACGAAGATTTCCATTCCCCACATTGTGGGATCGTGGGCAACAACGAGGCGAGGACGCGAATTTGGCACGAGGGAGAGAGCATAAACCGCGTAAATAAAATTCTGCGCGGTTGCAAAATGTACAGGTTGCATTTCCATCAGGGGAGTCTCTTTCTCTCTCTCTCTCTCGTTTGATGATCCAACGGCATCCTTCTCCTTCTTCCATCGATATGCGAACATCGATTGCGTCTCCGTCGTGCAGAAGAGAAAGCACCGTGTGTGCGTGTTTGTCCACCGAGAGGAAAATGCAAAGGATCTGACTCTCGTCGCGTTCGAGGATGCCTGTAAAAACCGCCTCGTCGCCTCGAGTCGCGCCCGTATCTTTCCGTCCCGCCACTTTTAAATAACGCTACTGTGGCCTGGCCTACGTGACTAGACTCCCCCGTGTCTGCTCGTGCGCCTCCACACCGACGAATCTTATCAATCACTCGTCGCAGACGAATATTTTTTTATCCCCTCCCTCTCTCTCCTTCTGCTCTCTCTCCCCCCCATTTAGCCTCTTAATGCCGTTCTTCTGCGACAGGGACACGCGCCATCGCGACCATGTTACCTGCAGCGATCCCACCGCGCGAGGAGGAATCGTAATCGAACGAGGGTGGAGGAGGATCATCAAGTCCAAGTCGAAATTGTTCTTTTCGCGGAGAGGTTTCCAGAGTCGTTCGTTGGTGGATCTTCCTCCAGGTTCGAGTCGATCCTTCTCCAGGTGCAGATGGGACGGAGATTAGATTAGATCTACGGTCGAGATTCCCTTATCTTTTCGACCGTGTTCTACGTGGGATGGCCGTGTTCCCGAATGGAGAGACACACTCAATCCTTGAAGTAGTTTGGATAAAACTTTTGGATGATGGACTTTCTCTTAGAGTTGATTGGATAATATACAACCTCTCGATTTTTGTTTTCCAAAAAAGAATCTAAAAGCTGCTCCCTTTGTCACGAATATAACAGTAGCGATTTTATTTATATAAAAAAAAGGAAAGAATTGGAAAGAGGTAAGGAAAGCGTGGAATCGGTATGAGACAGAAGTAAGAGTTGGTTTCGAAGTTGGCCAAGATTTTCAAAAGCTAGGGAGCTGTCGATCGCGTATCCAATTTGTCATTCCGAGAAGCGATCCTTGGTAGCGACGGGTATGCGTATATATATACATATATATATATATCCAATTTATTCCGCAGCCAGGTAGCACCGGATGAGCATGGCTCGACGTCTTACGTGCCCTGTGTGCTACGAAGGGCCTCGACGTAGAAAGAGAATCAACCACTCACTTTCCTCCACGGCCGTGCCTTACGGTATCGAAGGACAGACCAAGTCTTTCCAACTTTGAGACTTTGTCGAGTCCCACTCACGAAAGTTCCTTATCACTTGTACGCACAGAAGAATATTTCGATTCGTTTTAAAGGGAGAATTTTTAAACGTGTCGAAAGAATGTTTAAAGCTCTGCCCCGCTTTCGTTTCCCTGTGACAGAGATTTTACAGCCCTTTTACAGAGGACAAGAGAAGGTTCAGAGTGTTTAACGTAAATGGCGCGCTACCTGTATTCGAAGCTTGAAGGGAGGTAAAAAGTTTTAGGATACACGAGAATACGTG
>NW_006263651.1:400160-400882 GCF_000469605.1 Apis dorsata | reverse complement strand
AAAAAAAAAAAACAAGAATTTGTTTATCCATCGTAGATCCGTCCAAAGAAGAAGCAGTTAGTTTCTAAATCTTTATCCCTTTATTCTTCGCTATCTCGAAACACCAGAGATCCAGATTAGCGCGATTAGACGGACCAATTACCGGGACGGGGTCGTGATGCTTTACTCTCAAGACGCGAGTACGAACCGGACGATTAATTAACTCGAAAGCTGGCTGTCGCGATTGCGATAATTAGAGGAACGAGAGAGGAGAGGGAGAGAGAGAGGGAGGGAGAGAGAGAGAGAGAGAGAGAGAGGCGAGGTTCGTGCACGCAATTTTCTCATTAGAGGAGTGTCGGTTTTCCAGTCGTGGTAAGACGACGAGAAGGAAACGCGGAAAGAAACAAATTTCACGCGTGTACGCGTCAATGTCGCGGCGGACAATGGTTATTTGCATAAAACATTCCGGCCGGCAACTGTCATCAACGTCCTATCAGGTGGCACGGGGTGAGAAAGGAGATCCGGTAACAATGGCGAGTGAACGGTTGTTACGACTAAGTCCGAGAAAACTTGCATTATTCAATCGCCTCCTGCGACCGCCAGGAAAAATGTAAACGTCTCCTCGTTCCATGTTTCCAACTGCGCTCGAATAAAATAACCCTCTTCCCGATCGAACGCAAGCGTTATTATTCCCCATCTTTTCAAACCGATCCACGTTTGATGTACAATTTTCTAAAGTAGAT
>NW_006263651.1:391671-399909 GCF_000469605.1 Apis dorsata | reverse complement strand
TTTTTTTTTTTTTTTTTTTTTTTTTTTTTTTCCCTATTTTTGTCTTGCTCGGAGAGAATAAAATATGAATATAAATCAATGAGGTTTCACCGCCTCTTTAAATAGAACTTTTATGCAAATTTTATTTATGAAATAGAGTATTTTTCGTAGTTGAAAAAATGTTTACTCAAACAGCTCTATTGTTCCATTGTAAAAAAAGTTCTTAGATTAAATTGCAAATTCAGAGAGAATATGAAAAACTTTCGACGCAAACTTTTTTTCAAAAGAATTAATCGAATTTCAATATTGTAACACGGCATACGAGTGTTACCAAAGTTTTAATAAATTCTCTTCAAGTTTATTTACAACCAAGTTTTAAACATCCTCTTCAACGCTATGATTTTCATCGACTCCTCGTAAAAATTAGGAAAGACTTAATAAAAACTGGTGTTAACGAGCAAGCAAGGAATCAATGGCGTGAATCGAGTTGGCCTTCGATCCTCGGATTCCAAATTTTTTTCCACCAGCTTCTCCAGAGTTGGATGGCTCATTTTCCTCCATGGGGGGAGGGAAAAAACGCTTGATCGAGCGACACACGCGAGCGAGGATCGAAACGAAACCTCTAATTAGTACTGCAGCGGATTTAAACCGCTCGATTAACGTTCCTCCTCGCCTGTTCTTCCCTCCGTCCAAACTTTTTTATCGTATTCCATCGGTATTCTTCGCGACTGATAAATCGATCGTCCACGACATTCATCATCTCGGTTCGATCGCGTGATTCAAGCCACCTTTCCAACAACTATTTCTCTATCTCTCTCTTTGTAAATAATTACAGATTTGGAACAATGAACCGACGTATAAACGAACCGACTATTCGAGAAATTCCTGCTGTTTATTTCTCTTGGATCGAGTTTATCCTACGCTATCATCGTTCGCATCTCGCTCACTCTGAGATCGAAAATTCGAAGAATCGTTAAAACGTTTAAACGGAGGTGGAGGAAAAATTGGCCCAAAATCTATTCCACGTATTCTCCTTTTCTCCCAACAACAATCGATCATTTTTCTATCGATGAAAGGAGGAAAATCCTCTGAGAGTTCTTCTTCCTCTCTCGATTCGTGGTTTTACGGAGAAAGAAAATCGCGTCGATGGAAAGCAAAGCGCGGAATCACCGGTGTTAAAAACGTTTTCAAGGATGACTCACATACAGCGAGAAAGCTGGAAAACCGTGGAATCAGTGAAAAATTGCGATCGTGTATGTATATACGTTTATATACATGTGTGTGCGTTTTAAACGGTGCGAGGAGTAGATAAGTGGGTGGACGACGATCCAGCGGCGGGACAGAGCGAGTACATAGACGCGCACGTACACACGCCAGTAAAGGAGAATGGAAGGCGGGGGCGTTTCAGTGGGGGGGCCTTAATGAGGATGCTGCTGATTATCCAATTCGTAAATTCTCGCTACATTTTGATCGTGCTCGCCGAGCCGCGAGTAACAAGAATTACTTCGTGCTTTATGCCATCCGATTTCCTCTCCTCCTTTATCCTCCGTTTTTCCTCGTTTCCACGTGCCAATCTTTCCGTTCCAATCTCCTTCCCCTCCCGCGAAAAAGGGGAATAAAAATTTTCGCACGAAAATCTATACGTTTGTTGATTTCTTCATCTTGGGAGGAAATATTTTTCTCTCCTCGATCGATATTTATTTAAAAAGGATATTTGAAAAGAGATGCAAGAGATCAGAAAGAGATGAACGCCGATTGGACCGATGAATATTTTTTTCCAGCGTTTCTTTTTTTAACCGCCAAGGCTGATCGATATTTTCGTCCGATTCCTTAAAGGAAAGAGAACGGTGTACATCGCGCATATTAACCACTTTGCCGGCTGCATTGACGCAATTGCACCGTCAAAGTGTTGTTCACTGTCAAGGACGAGGCGAAACTCCTTCCCCGGCTCGCAGACGTTGCATTAAAACATTACGGATCGTATAATGGAAATATTGGGAAATTTGTGCAACAGAGCGCACGCTGCGGATCTCTGGACTCGATCGAAACGGCGGATAGAAGACGAACGGGTAACTCGTCCTCGCGATCCGTCGACGCAATTTACCCCTCGAATCAACCCTGACTTCGATATGACGCGATTTCTCTATGGACCACCATATAGAGACGCTAACCTGTCGTTCGTGGAATTCGTTTGCTCGAGACGTCGGCTCGAGCCTCGAAGCTTCGAGCAAATTGTATGCAAATCGACTCGCGATATTTTTAGACTATTATATGCACTCTCGATCAATTGTCCCGTACCTTTGGAATACAGATACGCATTCGGTACTCGTAAGCCTTTTCCGAGAATTCTCTTACGAGCATACTTTCGACGAATATTATTTTTCAACGAGCACCTCTTTTTTCTTTCTTTCTTTCTTTCTTTCTTTTTTTTCTCGAAGAGAGAGAGAGAGAGAGAGAGAGAAATAAAACGAAATGATGAAAACATCGGTTCATCCCCCTCTCTATCATCGGTCGCCCTCTCTCGTCTTTTTTTCCTCGCGGCCGTTTTAAATTTTAAAATAGCACAACACGCAACGTCGTGCGAGCTGGCCTGCGCGATCTAATCGGACAAGTTATACACGAGTAAGTGCTTATGCAGCTACCGCTCATATTATGCAAGCATCATTCGATGTAAGTGCACCTTTTAGTGTCACAATCCAACGGTTAACAGGACACTACAACCACGGCGTTGGATCGATCGTGTTTCAACCGAGGCACATGTCGGAATAGCTGATTCTAGAATTCTTTCCACTACCCACATAAACCCTTTCCATCATCGGCCCTCGAGGTGGTAAACAAAATTCCAAGCCATTTTTACATCCTCCGTAAACTCGAGGCGGAACGAGTCGACGAGTTTCCGTTGACTAGGCGCGATTTCGATCGAAACGTTTGATAAAAGAGCGTGGAATATACGCGGAAAGGAAGAAGAAATAAGCGCTCCAAGCTTCTTCTCTTTCGACCATCTTTCTCTGATAGACTAACGATAACGCGTTCTATGAATAAATGACGAATTTCCGTGGAATCATTTGTACATTATCATAACATTAACCGTCCGTATGCCATCTAGAATCACTCGAATCTTCAGAAATTAAACTTTTTCCCGTCCAGTTTTTTTTTATTCCATCATTTTAAACTTTTTTCCCCTCCCCTTTTCCTCAAACACGACAATTCCTACATCTCCCTGTTTACGCTATACGTTCAATTTGATATTTTACTGAAGTTTTTCAAGAAAAAAAATTGAAAGTATCCTTATATAAATTCTTACAGAAATACAAAATACTTATACTTAACGAAATAAAATCCAATAAATAATCCAACAAAGAGAAACGAAGATAAACGGTAACAATAAGGAAGAAACTTTCCTCGTCCATTACGCGAGAGATTTCTACGTAAAAGGGGAAGGGGGATGCGATAATTAGAAGATTACGATTACGATTACGATTACGTTATTTCCCCGCCCGGAAACCTGTTACGCGTTCGTGGCACATATAACAGCGTGCATTAACTGTAAAGATGCCCGATGAATATGCCTGCGAGACTGCGGGGAAATTCAACGTCCCCTCCCTCCCATAGCCTACTGAAACGCGCGGTGAATTAACGTCACACAAGGGAGCCACGAAACGCTTCCCTTCCTCTCCCTTTTCTCTCCCCCTCGGCTCACAATAGGTATCTTGTGGCGCGTTAAAACTACAATGGCCGCGTACACGGCTAATTGAAACATTTGCCTGACGACGATTACTAGACCGGCCGGGTAAACACCACGCGTGAACGTGTCATTTTCTCACGCCAACACCCGATACCCCCGCCACGCAAATTGCATAGTTACGATCCGAGCGACGGCGGATCGTTCGATCGGCCGATCTATACGCAAGAATATTCTCGATTCTTCTGTGAAAACAATGTGCATACGTGTACGTGTGTATGTATATATATATGTATGTGTGTGAGATAATTAAAGAAAATGCCGAGATAAGGAGTTTATCCGATCTAGATCGCCTAAACAAGTATCAATTACGTATTTTATTCGTGGCATTTTCGCGATTGGTTCGGCTGATGAGAAATAAATTTCGAATGGATAGATGGAGTTAATAATATTCCAAGTATGATGTGATTTGTGACGAAGTTTTTGGATCGTTAAATTTTCTATAGGTTCAATCTTAGGCAATCTTTCGTATCTCAATACCTTTTTAACCTTTCGCCGTTGTCGATGCGGTCATATATTACGGGAAACAGGTATTGATTTAATTTCGTCCGTAATGCATCCGAACACACATCGCGAAATATTTTTGAAACTAGGTTATCGAACAATGGGACGGGGATACGGGGGACGGGTTAAACCGAGAAACGGAACTGGAAATCACGGATTTGTCGATCGATCGAAGCGGTTATTAGGCCTTCGTTAATCGAATAAAACGCAAATTGAATATCGCAAAGTGGAAGTACTCGGTTAACCCTTGATTAGTTCGCGGCCTATGCTTCTTATAGAACTTCTATTATTAGCTGAAAGATCTCCGTGATACTTGCAAACGTTTCAAGCCGAGCGGAAGACCCTCGATTATACACGTATCCTTTCAAATAGCGAGGCTGCGTAAACTTATCTACCCACACAGTGCGCCAAGGAAACCTTACTTAAATAGCGAGAAATATTCTTTTCTTTATTCAATCGTGGCAACGTCCTGATATGCATAATCGTAACCATGAAGAAAAATTTAAAACAAAAATTTACAAAAATCTCTGTAAACACTTTCTTAAACTATCCTTCTTCTGTGAAATTCTTCTCATCAATAGCAGTGAAACACGCCTCGATGTTGTGCGGAAGATACTTTACTTTATAAAATTAAAATACTCGCAAAAACTTGGGTTACTGATTTAAAAAAAGAGGCCCATACCGATCGAAATCTCATTCGTCGAATTTACCGATAATACAAAGACAAATCCAGTTAATCCAAGCAATTGTTCGCGTGGAAAAGCGATGGAAAAGAAAAACTCACCCAAGGAGCTCTCTGGATCGGATAGGTCGGAGAGAGAGGGCACTTTCCGCATCGAGGTGAACCTGCCGGAGAGGGCAGGCACCAGGCCCTCTTCCTCGGCGTCAGAGGCCAGCTCTTGTTTCATCAACTTCGCCATACCCGTCAACATGCCGCCACCGTCGCTAATGCTGCCGCCTCCCAGATAACTGCCCACGCCTCTAGCATCCCGCTGAAACAGAAGAAAGCGCACACTTTCCTTTTAATCTGGACCATTCACAGAATCTTTTCTTTTTTTTAGCATCGAACCCGTAGATCCGAGGATCAATTTGAAAAGAGTTGAAAAGAAAATAATAGAGTTGGATGGAAGAAGGTGACGTAAAGTTGTTTTCAAACATTTTCCAAGTGTTTTTAATCATTCAAATTTTTATAAAATATAATATAAACAGTCGATATAGTTTGGATAGTTATTTTTGGAATTATTTATCTGGAATAATTTTAATCGTTATAGCGAGATCAACGAATGGAATGGATTCTTCTCCGATGTTTTCCATTATAAATTTCGTAATCGATGAACGTAACAAATACGTTACGTTCGCATCATAGTGACTTGTCTCATCGCGATATTACTCACCGTATAGTATCAATATACTACTAGTTAATCCAACAATCGTTTTCCATTTATAAGTTTCGTAATCGGTAAATCCACGTTACTCGCATATATATCCATTCACATTTTATCTCGGTACTACGATACTACCATAGCATACATATGTCGGCCGGTTCTTGGTACAGTTATCGAAACGGAGCTCGAGAGGGATCGTAGTTATAGTAGCATATCGAGGGACCGAGAGAAAACGAAGACTGGTGAAAGATGGAACGTGGAAGAGAAGAGGGCTCGACCAAGGGGGCGATAAGGATCGTGGCGGATCGGCGACGAGGAAGAATCATGGAGGAAGAAGAGGAAGAAAGAAGGTCAGGATCGTAGGAAGGTAGGATGAAAGAGTCGCGAGGAGAGACGGCGTCTCGGTGGAGGCATGAATGGACGGTGAACCTGCTGGAGTTGACGTGCCGGATGGGGAGAGAAGAGCGGAAAAAGAGCAACGGGAGGGAGGAGAATGGGCAGGGAGCGACAAGAGGTGGAGGGGGCGGATAAAGGAGAGCTCGACGCGGGAGAAAGAAATAAAATCGCTGAATAAGAAACGGGCAGAGAAACGAAATAGCGCTCTATGAGGTGGAGAGAGAGAGAAAGAGAGAAAGAGAGGGGGGAGAGACACGAGACGGATGGCCGGAGAATGGAGGAAGACGAAGAATGAAAAGGGACGAAGATATTGAAAAGGTTGGAGAGGAAGAGAGAAAAAGAAACCGCAACGGTTTGATCGAGACGAAATCAAACTTAGATGGAAGGAAGACGAACGTATTTATGGACGAGGATGAATTTTATATAGGACAGTTTTATTATTGGTTTCGAATATATCGATGATATTTTACGAAAGATCTAAAAAAAAAAAAAAAAAAAAAAAAAAAAAAAAAGAAAAAAGAAAGAGGAAAAAAAGAATAAACTTGATAGACGAATTAAGAAATTGACTATTACGAGGATAGTGGGAGGAGAGGAAGGGAGATGCAACAGAGTCGGCGCGCAGAGCGATAGCTGCGACCGCTTGACCTTCGTGCGAGGGACTCCAAGTTGAATGAAACGCTGCACAAGAGAGTGACGCAACGGTACGCAATGCAACGACAGCGCTGCGACTCGATGCAACATTCTAGCCTCGCCGTACCTACGTTCTTCCACTCCTTTCTCTCTCTCTCTCTCTTTCTCTTTCTTCTGCTCACTCCTTTTACGCTGCTCTCCTCTCCTCTTTCTCCCTTCACCTCTCTCACGATGCACTCGATCCCTGGGTCTCGCCCTGCTCGTTGCACTCTACGAGTCTTTCCCCTCTAATTCTTTCCACTTTCCCCTCCCGTCCCCGATGGACGAGTCGGTCCATCCAACCACCCTTCCTCCGTCACCAGACTCGGCTCGTCGCTCATAGATGCACACGCATAAGTTCGACGGATCACGGTTGATGAATTTCGAATTTATCGAGTGGAGGAAATATCGAATAGGAATAGGATAAGTTGTATCTTTCTGCACCGATTCGGAAGGGTTTCGATGTTTACGGAATTCAGGGTGTTGATGAGATCGTAAGAACACGTTGCACACGAAATCCCACTTTCTAGAATAATCGGTATTTCGAGTTGCAAAAAGATAAACGCTCTATAGTGATATACATATACGTACACGATATTCGCGTTTATCTATAATATTGATAACAACGTTCATGTTCATTGAATATTCAGGTTACTTCTGGCTCTCCCTATACCACCGCCGACTCTCGCTATCGGTTTAAACATTCTATTTTTTGTAGATACCGGCCGCCTCTCTAGCGCCACGACGGTTGAACTCGATGGAAAATTTATAACGTAAATCACGATAGCGAGCGCGAGTCTAATAGAGCAAGGCTTCGATGAGAAGAAGCGAAGAAAGCGCGAATAAAGAATGGAGATTTCGCGTTAATGGGGGCCCGATTAAATAGCGAGTCGAACAACGGCTCCACTGTCTTCCACGATAATTATTTTCCCCTACGTATTGGCGGTATACGAATGCAACACGTGTATGCAGATAGGCGGTTTCGACTGGTAATTCTTGTCACGCGTTGCTTGCCGTCTTTCTCCGCCAAGTCCATCTATCTGTTTACCTATCTCTTCCTCTTTCATCATCGGCATTCGAACGATACCAAGCCGTGCCGATTCGTTCCACTACGTTAGATCTACGTGACCGTACGTACGTTCAGGCCACTTGCTTCCGAACCAAACTGCCAAGCTCGATCGTGTGGCTAACCATCCAACAAGATATTTCAGTATCGTACCACGGAATATAATATCTCTACTAGACCTCGATGGATTGATATTTCGAGTCTTTTTTTATTCCCATTCAATTTTATCTTTGGCCGTTGCATAATTAAAGCGGGACGGTCAATTATAAAATCATCCGAGTTTCCACTCCATTTTTCCACGCCAAGTTCACCGGGTCTCGCCTACGCGAATTCACTTATTCGCAATCGATGAGTGTGCATCACGCTCGCGCCTAGATAAATTAATCGTCGTACGAATTACGAATGATGCAATCCGCAATTATTTCTCGGAATCCGTCGCCGTTCTTATCCCCGAGCCAAAACGACGCGGAATACAACTCCCACTCTTTTATCCTTTA
>NW_006263651.1:387949-389495 GCF_000469605.1 Apis dorsata | reverse complement strand
AGAGAGAGAGAGAGAGAAAGAGATGAAGAGAGGACGACGACGCACGAGGCGCGAGAGAGCGTGTGACGTAGGTGAGGCAACGGTGCATGCGACTAGAACGAACGGCGCATGCAGAAGGTCTGGCTACATGATGCGAGAAGGGATGCTATTTCTGGCGACTTAGATTTCTCCTTTCTCCGCCCCCGAGCACCGGCTGCCGTGCACGCGTTTCTTCCCGCCTGTCCCTACATCCCGTTCCTCTTAACTAACTCACCGACTTTCCGTCTCTTCCACGTCCCTTTCGCTTTCGAAGGATTACTACTCTTCCTTTCCGCTGCTACCAAGGCTCCTTCCTTCCTTCCTTTTCAGATAACTCGTTTACGATTCCTACGGGATGATCTCTTTCGATGAATAACGCTGCGAAGATGGAGTATTTTTTCTTATTAATTTGTTACAACGATCGATCGTCGATAGAATAATCATCGTGGTACCGTACTTTAAAAAAAGATTCGGTGCACCATCGAGTTTCCAAACCGATCTAGCGTCCGAAAAAGATATTATCCACCGTATTAGGTCGTATCAGGAGAGTTGGTTGCTCAAACTCGGGGCAAAAGTGCGTAAGCTGGCAACCAAGTCGACCTAATCCGAACAGATGGAGGCCAGCGGACGCTAAACAAGGCGAAACCAGACGAAGAAACGGTGAGAATATCACCTTGTTGGATCACCGTTGGTGAACCAACGAGTTCGAAGAAAGAAGCGAGAGAAGGGTGGCTTACGTGCAACTTGATTAAAATGCTTAACGAGACTCGAAATACAACGTGACATTGTTCTAATCTTTTTCTTTTTCTTTTACACGTGAATTCACGCGTTCATTTAATTCCAAACTTGTATAACCCTGTTATATGAACGATCATTTACATAGTTTTCTGACTCGAAGCTATCAATTAAACATCACGCCTTACATAAGCGCACGCTATCCAAGATTTCGTGTTCGCTCCGACAGAGGCAGAGCTCGAAGGAATATAAAACGAAGGGGGGAGCTATATAGTAGGAGGAAGAACAAAGAGGAGCGTACGAGGGAAGAAAGAAAAGGGCGAAGGAGAGGCGAGAACAAAGAGAGACCGAGTGGTCAGGACGCAACCGAGTGAAACGAAGAGAAGAAACAGGACGGAGAGGAGAGGAGAGGAGAGCGCGCGAGCATTATAGAGAGAGGAGAGAAGGAGACCGCGTTAGAAGCGTTAGACGGTAATCACGTGAGGTCAGGGAGGGATGGAAGGGCGAGAGGGGATGAGAAACGAACGCTGGCTCTACGTTCATTCATGAAACGAAGGCGGAGAACAGCTCCGGAACGAATTGTTACTGGCACTCGTACAATCGCAACCTCTGCCAACGCAGTTGCCAACGTCAACTATCACCGCGAAAATAGAGCAGGATTGGCCTATTTCAAACGGCCTCCTCTTCGCTCTCCTGTCTTCTTCCTCAGGGAAGGTCAATAAAAAATGATCGCGTTTCATGCACGTTAACGTCCCTAACGAGCCATCAGGGTTAATTAATTATTTGTAAAGCG